>NC_056730.1:615390270-615577770 GCF_019279795.1 Protopterus annectens | reverse complement strand
GATTCAACTGACAACTGCTATCAGGAATATTTGTCAGTGCACTACTATTCACTACTCTACATTCTGACCACACTTAAACTCTGTCTGGGCCATGGAGCTGCTACAGCAGCAATTGTACACATCAGTCCTGTTTCTATACTAATTTCTTTACCTGTGGGCCTTGTGCAGATGAATTCTGTGCACAATACATTGCTGTTTTTACGCATATTTCAGATTCCCATATTAGTTGAAGGCCCTGGAGTGCGTGTTCTGCCTTTCACATACATCTACTGTGACATTTTCTGCGTGCAGGTTTCTTGGTGACTGGGGAAACTATCCATGACAGATTGACACTTAAGGGGCTTTTCTGGGCCAGACTGCGGATGTCTAGCTTGCATATATTTGTAGGACTGGGACTAATCAACACAGCAATTGTACACCTTTCATAGTTATACACATCATACTAGTATTTCTATTCAGGGTTCTTTACCTGTGTGCCCTGTTTGGAAATTATGTGTTGCAGTACATTAATTTTTCTATTCAGATTGCAGTTTACAACTGTAGAACCAGACTGAGATGTTAGTGGTGGTCCCTGGATTCGAACCGTGGTTTGTGTGCAGAATTGAACTACAGGACTAGTCCTAATCAGACTGAGCTACTGGGGAGGTGTTGTGTGTTGCTTGTGACATTTCTATCTAGTACATATTTTTGTGCACAGTACTTTTATTATGACATGTTGCATTGTTTCCCACTTTCAGTACAAGTTATGCATATACAAGAGCCATTGGCATCACTGTTTGTGAAACATGCGCACATTAGCTGGATTGCACATTTGACTGTTTTACAACTACATAATGCAGTTTAGATTCCTGAGTACACAGTGTAGATTTTAAGTCTGCACCTGTTAGCTTTATACATTTTTCAGTACATTCACAGCTACATACAGCTGGGATTGAAAGGTTAACACAAGACACTGCTGGCAGACAAACAAGTAAAACACATTCTGATGGCAATATGTACTGTTGCTTTTTTTCAGTTATTTGACATGCCCATTTTAAAGTATGCAGACAAGCAGTGCTAACTCAGTTCACCTCAGTTAATGCATTCTGCAGGACATACACATTTCTATTTTTCAGGTACAAGTGAGATGACACACACCAGTGTTTGAGATTACCTTTATTAGTTTTGGCGTACATATCCGTATACGACTTAGAAATCCACAATTACTATTCCTGCATGATCTGCACAGGGGAATGCTTTTCATTTTTAACTGTTACAGTAGCCCTGACATGGCACTTTCTTGGCAGGTTCACTCAGACACACTCATACATATTCTAATATTCCTCTCCTCCATATTGTACCTTGTTTGCTACTGACATCTGTAATACACAGCAGCTGGGAATACTCCATTGTAACGTTGGCTGCCTGATGCATGCATTTATTCTTGACTTTTGCAGCACAATTATATATACAGGCAGTACTACCATTACTATAACTTTGATTTTTTACTGCTAATAGTAGGGGGTATTCTGTACTCACCATACTGCTGACTCAGTCAGGCCAGTCGCTGGGCATGAGCCTCAACATTCTAGGACCTCTCCACAGCAGCTGTATGGGGAGACATCACACATTAATCACACCTGCACAGTAACAAGTTGAACTTTTTCCATACTTAGAGATAAATAAGACTGCATACTTACAGACAGGTGGGACATCCTGCGCTCGAGCTTCTTGGATCCACTGGTCTAAGACTGCACCCCTCCTCCACTTCATATCATTATGGTGGTGATGTACCTGCTCACCAGTTCGAGGTATGCCAGTGGCACTGATGAGATCATGTGCAAGCTGGACCCAGGACTCTGCTTTGTACTGTGAGCCCTGGTACTGGTCCTGCAGCAGCCTGCCATCATGTTTTTTTACTCAGAGCCCAACCATGACCCTGGTCTCCTGGATGCCCCAACATTTCGCTCGGAAGTGAATACCTTCAATGACACCAGACATTTTGGTCCTGCTGTGAGCAGTCCCAAATGGTTGTGGCTGTATTCCCTCCTGTGCAGTTTAAATAGGGCAGTTTTGCCACACTATTTCTTGATTGGCCAGTTTTAATATGCTGAACTATGCTTAGCTCTGTGCAAATCCGCATAGCAATGCTTAAACCAGGTAAGCACAACTGAAATCTTGTAAGAAATGCTTACACTAGCAAAGCATTGCTTAAATCTATTTTTTTAATACATTTTTAAATAATTTTTTACATTTATATTTTGCATATTCCCACTCCTACTGTGATATATGTGAGCCATATGATTGACATCTATCATTCAAATTCCTTAAACGTTTATTAAATAATTTTGCAGAGAGGGGATTTGAACCAAACATGTTCTACATACTAAACCATGCCAGTACCATGTATGCTACAGCAGCTTTATGATGTTTTCCATCACAGTAGCACTCATCTATCATTTTCAGGATTTCAGCCAGGCTAATCATAGCGGCGTGCCATGCAAACAAGCTGTGCACTGCTTAAATTTCGGATTTATTTGATGAAAAAAATACATTTTTTTAAATTTTATTGCTTTCCTCTTGCCATACTGCTTACATGCATGTAGGGCAAGAGTGCATACATTTGTGTGTGCACTTGAAGGTTGCTGCCTTCTAGGTGCTTCTGTTTTGTTTTGTTTTTTTTTTCAGTGTCTGCAGACACTGAAATGTTAGCTACTTACATTTCAGTATCTGTGGACACTCGTTTACTATATAATATTAGAGCAAGGCTCTAATATATAACTTGACACTCATCTGTGTCACAAAGTGCCATACAGCACTTTATGAGTGAAGGGGCATGTTACATAGTAGGCATTACTGTCACACGTCCCCTGCTCTTGCTTCTGGTTCATGTCCATTTAGATTAAATAGCAGCACCTTCATGCATATGCAAGGTGTGCTGCTATTCTAAACGGACTCGAACCACTCCATGCAAGAATAGTCTTATTCTTGCATGGAGCTTCATTAATCCTGGGGTTAGTGTAAATATTGAAATACCACTATGCCTATATATATATATATATATATATATATATATATATATATATATATACTTAAAGTCTAATCAACCAATTAATTATTATATTATAAAGCACAACTGACTTCTGGTTAACTATGAATCCACATAAAAGCATTAAAAGCATATAAAGCTTTACTAACTATGGTGGTTTTGTTGTACAGGTGAGAAATGAAGCAGTCAGAGCTGCTCTTGAGGGTCAGATACTGCAGCAACCTAAGGAGAAAGTTGACAGGTAACCGGATAACATTGGTGTTAGTGCCTGGATAATAGCTAGGTTGTTGAAGAAGCAACTACATATTGGTGGCTTTCTTGTTAACAATGGCTTGTTCTCAAGGTTGACCAGACCACTTTTCATCATCATCATCATCATCATCGTCATTATCATCATTATCATCCCCCTTTTTCCCATTTTCCACATGGGCTTGGGGTATTGTGTTAACTGTCACTATCTCTCTCTATTGAGTGCCACACTCCTGCCTTCTTCAACACTCATGTCTGACTATCACATATCTTCTTTCACACAACCCATCCACCTCTTTACTGGACATCCTCGTGTCTTCTTACCATCTTCCTGTCTGTCCCAAATCTTCTTCACCAGATTGTTTTCTGCTTTTCTGCACATGTCCAAACCACCACAATCTGTTCCTTTTGATCTTTTCTGCAATTGGAGTTACTTTGGCTTCTGCTCTTATGTCCTTATTTCTTCATCAGTCCCATAATGTGCATTCTACCATCCTTCTCAGACACTTCATTTCCATCAACTCTGACTTCTTCATCTGCTCTGCCTTTTCTGCCCAGGTTTCTGTACAATACATTATACTGGTCACACCACTGTCTTTTACACCTTACTTTTCAGCTTCTTTGACATTCTTCTGTCATAGACTACACCTGAAGCTCTATGCCAGATGGCTGCAGCCCCTCTGATTTCAGCTTTGACCTCTTCATTTAGACTTCCCTTCTCCTCAAGCACCCCTCCTAGATACTCAAAGCTATGTACTTCTTCTAATATCTTCCCTTCTGTTTCATTTCTCAGCTTCTTTTGATATCCCCAATTTGCTGCCATTACCACTGTCTTATCTGTGCTTAGTTTAATCCCCTTTGCCCTCTGTTTTGCATTCCATTCCCCTATCCTTTGCTGAAGTTCTTGCATGTAATGCCATATCATCTGCATACAGAAACTTTGTTGATCCCTCCAACCTGTTTGCTAATGCAGTCCATCACCATTATGGACAGCAGTGGGCTCAGAGCTGAATGTGGTGGTGTGCACCCACTCCCACTGGGAACCCCTCTGTGTATTTGAGTCATTGCATCCTTGTACATAGCCTGCAATAATTCTACCAATGTTTCTGGGACTTCAAGCCACTGCAGTATTGCCAAGATCAGCTTTCTTGGGACCTTATCATATGCTTTCTCCAAGTCTAGGAATGAACAGTTGGACTCTTTACTCATCTCTACCTTCTTCTCAACTATCTCTCTCACTGCAAATATCAGGTCAGTTGTGCTGCATCCTGATGTGAATCTGAACTGCTCATCTCCCATCTTACATTCTCCTACTCTGTGTATGCATTTATCAATCACCCTATCCAGAACTTTCATGCAATGTAATAGGAGTTTGATGCCTCTGTACTGCACACAGTTGTGGATGTCCCCTTTGTTCTTGTAAATTGGCATGTGTATGCTTATTTTCCAGTCATTTGGGACATACCTTTCTCTCCACACTGCTATGAATATCCTCAGGAGCCATTTCTCTTCTATCTCACTCAGCATCTTTATCATATCGGCTGTGACCTCATCTCAGCCTGCTGCTTTACCTGACTTCATTTTCCTTAGTGCTATTTTTACTTTGTTTAGGGTGGGCCCCTCTTCTTCTATCATTGTAGGCTGTATCTGGGGCAGTACAAATTCTCTGGGGATTTATTCAATCAGAAGCTCCTGGAATTATGCCTTCCATCTGCCTTTGGTGTCCTGTGGACTGGTGAGCAGGTTGTTGCTGGCATCCCTTATGAAGGGTGTCTGACTAACTTCTTTATCTTTCTGTCTTTGCCTTGTAACCTGATACAGTTTCTTTGTACCACCTACTCAGTCACTTTCCTGAAGCTGGTACAGTGCCACCAATGCCCTATTCTTTGCTATTCCAACTCCTTTCTTGGCTTCATTTTTAGCCAACCAGTATTTCTTCTTACCCTGGTCAGTCCTCTCTATCTCCCATTTTTTCCTGCAGTCCTTCTTTCTTTTGACCACTTTCTGGACTTCTGCATTTCACCACCATCTTTCCTTATGTACCTGTCTCGGCCACATATCTGTTCTGTAGTTCTAACACATGCTGTTTTGAGGTGCTGCCATTCTTCTTCAACTCCACCTATTTCCTACTCTTCTTGGGCTGCTAGACCCCTGAGTAATTCATTGAACTGTTGTACTTTCTCTCCAGTCAACTTCCAGGTCTTCAGCGTCATGTCTGTTAACCTTAGAGCCTTCTCTGACCACTGCTTGCAGCTGATTGTGGCAACCAGTGGTTACATTGTGGGTCAACTACTTCTAACCCACTGTTTTTCCTTACTAGAAGGAAGTCTACCTGAGTTGCATATTGGCTACTCTTGTATGTGATTTTGTAACTGTCTCTCTTTCTGAACCATGTATTATCTACTTTCAAGCCATTTTCCAGACAGAAGTCTAGAATGGCTTGTCCTTCTTTATTCCTGTTGCCCCACCCATGTGGACCCAGGCAGTCCTCATATCCTGTTCTGTCTGTCTTGATATGTGCATTCAAGTCAATTATTATCAACACCAATTCAAGTTGTTCTGCTTTATCTAGCAGGTCCTGTATTTGGTGTTTGAATGCACTCTTTTCCTCACTATCACAGCCCTGCTGTGGGGCATAGGCTGAGATTATAAATACTGCCCTATCATTAAACTGGAGTCTGATTGTCATGAGTCTGTCATTTATTCTGATGATAACCCTCATGTCTTCTGAAGCCTCTCTCCCATCACAATTCCTACACCATTTCTAGCCTGTACCCTCCTCAGTAGTAGACTCTGGATGCCAAGCCAAATGGCTTTGTTGCACTGCCATTCCATCTTGTCTCTTGGATACATAGGATGTCCAGCATCCTCCGTATCATCATGGCATCCACTTCCAAGCTGCATCATGTCAGTGAACCTACATTAAGTGTAGCAATTCTCACATCATATTTGGCAGGTTGATTGGTTTTATGTCCAGCTTTCGCTCAAAAGAGCTATCCCAGGTAACCCAGGCTGGGCAACTAGACACCCGCCGGCCAGTAGCTTATTGACCCAGGGCTGCTGGGCTTTATGTCAGACACACACTGGCAAATAGGGGCACATACACCCCTCCTACCATCAGCATGGAACCCTGTCGTAGGTCGGAGTAGGCCAGGTCCTCAACCCACTTATCACCGGTAACTACCCATACCCCTTTTTGGTGACATTAGTCAACATGACCAAATCACCTAGAGCCATATTTTCCCAATCTTATTTTCTTTAATAATTGTTCAGTTGAGTCTGAGGATGTTTTGGTGTACTCAGTTTCAAATGAAGGTGAGAGCTATGTAGGAATTCTATGGTCAACTAAATATGCCACTGAATCTATCCTTGAAGTGGGCAATAGGTTGTGAATGAAGGGGTCTGCTGCAGGATCAGAAAGTCTCCATTGAGCTATAGTATAAATATCTTCATCAGACAGTTGGCCATTTTACTCCTACTCAGTAAACTATGTCTGTATGCTTTGGAAGACACTGATCCATTTCTGATATTCTTGGGATAGCCTCTAGATGCAAAGGACATGAGACTACATGAAATTCTTTTTAAATTATAGGTAGAGCATACTTCTGAGACAAGAGAAGCAATTTACTTTGGTGAGTTTGTGATATCAGTTCATAAGGATGTGTGTGTGTGACTAGACTTTCTGTACACATGCTTGTCCCAAAAGGAAGTTCAAATGAAGCTACTGAGCTTAGCTGGTGAGGAACCACAGGTAGTTATCTGAACTACTGATTTAGTCTAAGAATGTGCAGATCAAGTCCAATGTACAACACCAGCAAGCTGTTCCCAATGAAGGGAAGGTAGCAAGCAATGAGTTGCTGGTCGCAGGAGCTAGAAATGATGCTTATATCTTACGTATCTAGAAGACTACTGAAACTGGGAAATATGGTTGCTCCACCGCAAGACCAGTGACTTGTCTTGTCCATTTAGTTAGTGAAATTAAAGGAGCTGTTGCAGAGAATGTTAAAGTTATACTACACTATTCAGGTAGTCTGTACCTTTACTCACTGAAGACACTAAGGCAGCCCTGCTGTTATGACATTCATTTACTGCACACGAGGTTTACATCTAGCTTAACAATGAAATGTATATACATCATAAACGTAATTCAGCTTAGAATAATCAAAGTCTCTGATACAAAAGAAAAATTCCCAATCTTTATAGTGTCTTTTCTGCCTGCATCAGCAGTTTTGAGAATTTGCCAGAAAAATAAGTCTTTCCTTTCAAGCTGGTCTGCTGACAGTTTGTTTTCCATATCTTAAACATTCTGTTCCTGAAGAAAAACTCCTTTTGTCCTTGGCCTATCTTGTATATCATATTGAAGAGACACAGCTGCATACAAGAGCTTGTCTTGAACTGCTTGTAAATACAAAATTTCACAAGCTGCATAGTTTATAAGAGATACAATATTTTACTTCTGATTGTTATTAACAATGAATGCCAAGTTACATGTTTTTGCCAAGTTAGTTAGCTGTGTTCAAGCTGAGTGCACTCTACACACTGAAATGCAGAACATTTATTTTACATTTTCAGAAAAAATCCACTGAAATCCATTTTAACCTTTATTTATTTATTTATTTATTTCTATTTAACATTTGTTGACCGGGAAAGTCCGACTAGGCTCCTCAGAGCCTGTTTTCAGCGGAGGCTCGAGGAGAAATGCTCCAGATGCATGTCTTTAGAATGTGGGAGAAAACTGGAGTACCCGGAGGTTCATTTACTGTTCTTTTACTTTCACAGAGAATGAGTTCAAGAGAAGCTGTTTGTTGCTAATCATGGTGAGGATAAAGGCATTATTGCTGTGGTGTAGTTGTCAAATTGCTTTATTGCTAATGACAAGTGGGAATACAATGAATGCAGACTACATTGAGGATTCATTAATGCTGTGTACATGTTGGGCTGGAGTTAACATGATTGGCTGTCTATGCATGATGAGCAGCACTGCAAATCAAATATGCAGGAAGCCAAGTTACACAACAGGATGAGTACACCCAGCTTCAGCATACAACATAGAACTGCTGTCAAATCGAGGTAAGGCAGGTCTCTGCCTATGTAACTGCACTATGTAAACAAAGGCATGCACACAAAAAATAGAGCTCTAGAACTGTGCGATGACACAGCAAAACAACATATAAGTATATCTGGATTACATAAGCAAGGGGAAGCCTACCAACAAGTGAACAATGAAAGTTTATAATTGTACATTGCACTGAGTGAATCTGTGGACATATGAAGCACTACTGACATTATCATTCACATTAACAAACTGTCATTAAATGTTCTGAAAGGAAAATATGTTGCTGAAAAAGATGTACAAGTAACAGAAGTTTAGAATTTCACATGGGCATATGTTTCTAACTCCAATACAGGAATACTGGAAAAACAAATGCATACAAGTGTGAACAAATGCAAAAGGGAACACTGACACAAACTGCTCCTACAAGTAGTGAAAGTGGATACAATAACACATTCCTAAATAGTTACTAGGCATGCAATCCAGGGAACCATAGCATAATTTCCTTGTTGCATCAAGAACTGCGTGATGAAATGACTATCTCAAGATCATGCAGTAAGCTGCTGAGAGACTCAAACCTTGCACTCTAGCAAGTATTGCCCATAGCTTTAACTTCTACACTGAAATTGTAGCAGTACATTTTGTGAATAGTAGGACATGAGACACAGAATAGATCAAAATCATTCTATACTACAGTTCACAAGGATAGGCCACAGAAACACAAATGCCATATAGAACAGAAAATAAATTATGATGCATAAATTGTTCCACATGTGTAAACCATAACAGGTGAGATGTATGTACATGGCACATGTGCAACATAATGGGAAACCTATACTAAGATGACAATTTTGCCAAAAAATGATGTAGCTCATTAGCAACCTTATGTTTGTGTATGAATATGGACATGATAAAAATGTGGCAGTAAGACCACCTATGAAAGCATCTACTGAACTGGACATTGTGCAACAAACAGTAACACCCAGATCACAACACTCACAATACCTCACAGATAGTTGCAACATGACATTATGTTGTCAGTGAACTGTGGAAACTATTACAGTTGCCTTTAGATATGCTTCTAACACTGTTGGTGTCCTCCCTCACATCATCCCCAGTCTCCATTACACAACAGTCAGCAAATCCATACAGCCAGAGGCAAATTCTCAGTAGTTTTTTTGCCACAAAATGAGAAATGACTATAACTAGTCCACCCCCATTGATTTCTCATGCTCCTTTCTGCTAATTGTTGCACAACCGAAAATGTAATACATAACTGGGCATGCTCATAAGGAAGTACAGCAATTAGGGGAAGAAGATCACCCACCCATCCAAACGCTTTACAAAGCATCACATACTGTGCAAGCCATTCCAGCATATCACCAGTGTCCATATTATTGTAATATCTTTTTATACACTCATACTATGCTGGATGTGAACTCATGCTAATTTAAGTCAAACAATCTGTAGTTGTCTGAAGCTGATGCCACAGAAGAAGTCATAACACAGATGTAAGAGCGAACATAGTTGAAGGGATAACCTGAGCAGTGTGTCTGAATGCATTTTATTTATTTATTTTTATTTAACATTTGTTAACTGGGAAAGTCCGACTTGGAATGAAGCCAATTTTCAGCGGAGGCTCAGGGAGAAATGCTCCAGAAACATGTCTTTGCAAAGTGGGAGGAAACCCACATGAATGCAGGGAGGACATGCAGACTCCACACAGAAGGCACCCCAAATGAGAATCGAATCGGAGAACCTCTTGCTGTGAGGCGACAACACTACCGCTGCACCACTGCGCCATCCGAGTGCATATGGGCTGTCTTAAAAGGACTGTATCTCCTGGAGGTATAGTGTTTGTTTTTTGTTAAAAAAAAAACAGCACCTGTGACACTGTTAGTAATATATGGGATTTTACACATTAACATCTTTAGAATAAGCTATTTTTGCTTGTTAGCACTTGATTCTGAACACTGTAATATAGGTTACACACTACTGGATTCAAACACCTGCCATATATGTTAATATTTTCTTCACTTGTGCACTATTTGATGATGCCGGACAAAAAAATCATATTTCATTTGTTAGAAAGCATACAGTTGAAGAAATAACTTGAGCATTCTGTTGGAATGTCAAAATGTATGAGAACAACTGAGAGATCAAAATCCTCTCACTGTATAAATCACCCCTATATTTGCCAAGTAAGGCAGTCCTGCCTATTAGCATTTGTTTCTTTACGCAATCATAAAAGGCACACACTGCTAGATTTGAAAACCCATCTTTTATTTATTTATTTACATTTGTTAACCAGGTAGTGTTTGACTGGTTCAGTTGCCCATTTTCAGTGGAGACCTCGGGAGAAAAGCTCCAGACAAATTAACAAATTATAAGCAATATTATAAGCAAAACAATTGCTAAGAACACAATAGTTAATATAGCATAATACAACAGCACAGTAGTTAAATGTAATGGCACATTAATACAATATTCATAAAAACAAATAGCTCTAGGTACATATTATAGCAAATTACAGCAGTACAAATGAGTTTATCAGAACTCCACTGGCAAACAGCTATAGTTGTTTGAGGTGAACGATAGCACAGAGTAAAGAAGACATTAGAAGGGTGTTATCCAAGTTAAGTACAAGGGCAGAGCCATCTGCTGGTGAGATATTCTTTTAGGCTTTCTTTGAAAGAAGAGGTGTTTGTATTCTTTTGGATGCCCTGAGTTAAAGAGTTCCAGACCTTGGCTATTTTACTGGAATAGAGGGAATCACCATGATGATTGTGTGACTGGGTAATTTTTAGCAGTAAGTTGTCAGAGAATCTAAGGGACCTGCAGTTAATGCTGGGTTGGACCAGGTTAGAGAGGTCAGGGCAGTTATTGGGGTCGTGGAAGACTTTGTGGGAGAAGGTAAGTTGGTTTAGAGTTAACAGGTTGGGAAGGTCCAGCCAGTTGAGGTGCTGGACAGTAGAGCAATGATGTGTTTGGGTGGGGGGTGATTGGCTGCAAACCTAGCTATTTTGTTGTAGCAGGATTCTAGATTATTAATGTCAGTCTTATGTAGGTTGGTAAAAATATGTGAAAAATAGAGGGGGTGGATAGTAAGTGGGCTCTAGCAGTGGCTAGTCTGGCTTGGTGAGTGAGGTAAGGTTTGGCTATGTACAGTGTACCTAGTTTGACATGGACTTTTTTGATTGCTAAGGAGATGTGTGTATCAAATTTTAATCTGTTATCAATTGTAACTCCTAGGAATTTGGTCTGATTAGTTGAGTCAATTTTTGTTTCTTTGAAAGAATAGATACAGAGAGGTAGAGGGCTTACCTTGGATGATTTGTTAGTGAAGATCATTTACTTAGTCTTATTTGGGTTTAGAATGAGTTGATGCTTGGAGAGGAATGCTTCTATGTCCAGGAAAGATGTTTGCATTTTTTTGTTGAAGTTCTTGGAGAGAAGGGGCTGAACATATAATTGAGGAGTCGTCTACGTATTGGATGATAGTTGCATGTTGGGCGGTAGAATTTAGGTTACTGGTGAATATGATAAAAGGAGGGGGCCAAGTATGGATCCTTGAGGTACTTCAGTGCATACAGGCAGTAGAGGATAAAAAAATGGTCTACTATGTCTGTGTGATCTTTGTAAATCATATAGTCTATATACCTGTACAATAACAGATGATGCCAAAGAATTATTCCTAGCACAAATGTCAACAAGTACACAGATGAAGTATAAACTTGAGCGTTTGTTGAAGTACAGATGGCTTCCTTCAAAGGGAGTACAACAACTGTGAGGATTGTAACCTTCTTGATATGTAAATGTTACCATTAAGTGAACTGTACACATAGCAACTGTGAATTAATGTAGGCCTGTTTGTTATCATTTGGTAGTATAGCACATACTACACATAGCATCTGTGAATTAATATAGGCCTGTCTGTTATCATTTGGTAGTATATCACATAATACACATAGCATCTGTGAATTAATGTAGGCCTGTTTGTTATCATTTGGTAGTATATCACATACTACACATAGCATCTGTGAAGTAATGTAGGCCTTTTTGTTATCATTTGGTAGTATATCACATGCTACTTACATACTTATACTCCATAGGATGAGAACACATGCCTTCTCAAGTCTACAATGTCTAGCCTTTGCAGTAATTGCTGATACCACAAAAGTATTCCTGTCACAATGGTTAGAAAGCAAATAGATGGACTGTCTTTATCAGGGTGTCTGAATACATATGGGATCATTTCAAAGACAAAATAAAAAAAATGGATGATTAAAAACCTTCCCTGTGGTAAAGATACCCCTTAGCTAAATGACACATATCACATCTGTTGAGTAACACATTAATTTCTTTTAGTATTTACTTACACATTGTCAGACTTGAAACTCTGCCAAAGTCCACATTGTATAGAACTTTATATTAACAACTGATGCAAAGAAGAAGTCATTGCACAGTTGTCAGAAAGCACAGACTAGAATAGTGTGCTTGAATGTATATGTTGTCCCTAAAAAGTGGCATGACAGATCAGAATCCTGCTGCTATGTAAGAATGTCCATGCCATGTTGAATTTTCCATATTACATAAGATGAGGAAGATAGTCTAACCTGTTATCGAACTTCTGATATACTCATAGTATTTAGAATTGCCAGATTTGAACCTCTGCCTGTCTAATTTCACATTAACCTCTGATGCCACAGAAAAGTCATATCTCAGTTGTCAGAAAGCACACACTAGAAGGGATGGCCTGAGGAGCAATGTGCCTGAATGGATATGTTTTTCACAGCAGGGGATTTGAAGGATCAAAAACCTGTAGCTATGGAACTGCTACCAATAGGCTAAATTGCTCACATCATGTCTTTTAATTTAACCAGTCCTGCCTGACTGTATTCTGATAAGTACTCACACTAGGTTCACATTGCTGGAATCAGACACTCACCTATCTAAATACAGATTCCATAGAACAGTGTATTAACCATTGATGCCAGAGGAGAGGTTTTGTTGCAAGTGTCAGACCACACACATTAGAAGGGTCAGCCTGAGTAGTGTGTTGCAATGTATATGTCTTCCCTAAAAGGGAGTGCAAGCGTTAGGGGAACCCTCTCCTTGTATAAATGTTACCACTGGTTTTGAACACCTGCCTAAGTCAACATTCTATAGAACTGAATATTAACTGCTGATACCACAGGAGAAGTAATACTGCAAGTGTCAAACAGTGCATAACTGGAGTTTACATGACATATGTTTTCGCAAAATGGCAATGTGGTTTGAAAAACAGGCAACATCAATGTATTGATGACAACTCATGATTATATGCCCTAGGACATTACAATTGTAGTACAAAGGGCATAGTATATTTAGGAATATGTCAACACTGCTTGTCCTTCTACGTAGGAAAAACAGAACGAACCTTAAAAAGAAGAGTATATGAACACTTATATGAAATAAAAATAAGGAAAGAAACAAATGCATTCTTTAAACATTCTTTAACATGCAAAGAAATGAATTTAAAATTTTTAGTTCTTGAACAGGTGAAAAATGACATCAGAGGGGGGGACTGGGAAACATCCCTGGAATATAGAGAATTAGTATGGCAAATCAAACTAAATGCTGCAAAAGCACCAGGGTTAAATGAACATGTTAGTATAAGTAGTGTTTTAAAACAAAGAAGGGCAAAATTATAATAAAACAAAAATGAACTTTAATGTACATATAAATATTAGGGAAAACAAATTTTAAACAAATCTTTTATAACTTTCATAAGGTCTTAAATATAGATTTAATAATAAATTTAATAATTGATTATTTATTTAAAATCAGAAAGTTCTTTATTTATTCATTCATTTAATTAATTATTTATAATAATATATACATTTTAATTAACTTTATAGTAATTTATAATAATTTAATTTAGGAAGTATCAAATTGTACAAAATTTAATCAAAATTAGAAAACATATACCTATTAATGTAGAAACTATACTAATTTAATAATAATAAAATAGTACCAATTAATAATAATAACAAAAAAACGTGGTACCTACCCATGAAATGCCAATGTTTTAACAATTAATTTAGGAAAACCAAATTTTAAAAGTTTTTTAAAAGATAATAAACACCTTTAATTTTTATAAGAACAATTTTTATAAGGAAGGCTTTTTTTAAATGTTATATGCACAGTACTGGAAGAAGAGAAAAAAGTTCGTCTGACTGTTGAAGCTGTCCCTTTGAAAAAGGGTCCGCTTGCATGAACAGCTTATATTAAGAAGAAAAACAATACAATATTACTCAAAACACTAAAGCATTTAAATCAAAGTAAGAAATTTTGTACAAACAACGCAATACATAACTAACATCCCGAATACACAAAGCATCTTACAATAGGTGCTGGGAGCAAAGAAACACAAATACATTGCACAAATAACATCTAGTAGGAATTTTACAATGAGAATATAGCTTTAAGCATAAAATTACTTGAAAAGGTTTTAATGAAACAATTATACAATTAATTAATCAAACATTGGGGTATATAAGCATATGGTTTGCTTAGTTAAAGTATCTTGAAAAAGCCCGGGAGAGCCCGGGTGAAAGCGGTTGATCTACTTGTGTTACCCTATCATGTTTTTATGACTTTGTGGATAATAGAACTGAATTACTTGTTTTTCCTTGACTCTGAAATAAAATTGTGTTCACAGAAGATACGTTGGTTCCAGCCTGTTTTCCTGCTGTGGTTTTCGCTACTAACTTAGAGGTTGTCCTGCAGTTGTTTTTTGCTTATCAATGTATTGATGACAACTCATGATAACTGTAGTAAAAAGTCATGCATCACATAATTCACATTAATTGTTGTGGCGGGGAATGATACATATGTGTGTTATAGTAAGGTGCATTGCACAGTTGGGTGTTGGGTAATAGGGATAGATGTCAATCAGTGGTGTGCCACCCATGCATTCCTGACTGTTCATCTCCAGATCATTGCTTGCAAGTCTTGTATTTACATTGCATCACTGACAAGTCTCTGTGATGTTTGTACAGTGTGCAAGGTAATTACAAGGCATACATGCAAAACATATACACTACACTCATTAATAACAGTTTGCCAATATGTTTGTAAATGTGCAGTTCAATGGAACACACTTGAAAGGCTAATGTAACACAGTGCCCTACTCATTTATAAGTGGAAGCACTTCTACTGCATTAGAACAGATGACTCATATCTGAGATTCAGTACGACAAGCCATATACAAGTTATAGAGACCACTGACATTACTTTCAGTCTATCACTGTTGCTCACTGAAATGCATTGCTGGCAAGCTTACTTGAATAACTGATAGCAAAGTTTTAGTGCATGTGTAATTGTTTTGTGATTTTTTTTAACACAGAATAAGAACTAGCAATGGGCTTTGCTGCTTGCTTCCAAAAGTCACACAAATGATGAGTGCAGACATAGACATTTCTATTTATTAGCCATTGCTGGCCATGTGTATGGCGTACAAGTTTAATTTCTGATATGATTAAATCAGTGAAATGGAATTTTCAAGAGCGTGTTGAAAATATGGAACAAGCAGAAGGTAGGATACTGGTCGAGTAACTAAGGAATGAGCAGGATGGTGACGGGAGAGTAATATATTTATGCACTTATTCACAAATTAAGATTGTATATTAAAGAAACAAAATTCAAAATTGTGCACTTTGCTTGATTTGAACATCTGCCAGTCTCACTCAACATTTTGTAAATCTGTGCACTGGCTGAGCACACACAGAATAAGTCATATTCCAGCTAGCAGAACTCATACAGTTGAAAGAATCAAGACAAATGTATGGAGGGAAGGCCAATGTGTTTCATGAAACAGACACCAGCAATGCATTGATCACACTTGACAATATACTGTAATGATAACTGAAACATCCCATAAGAAGAACATTAAACTCTTGAGCCTGTTTTACATATAATAATAACTGTCTCCTCAGAGTATTGCTTTCTGTTGCACAATGGTGCTAAGCAGTGTAGTGTAAAAGGTATCATAGGAATGCAGCTGAAGGTAAAATCTGTTCAATTTTTGCCATAGGATGTGAAGTGGCAGTTACCATTACATAAGTATGATTAGCAGTGCTGAGTGATGCCAAGCATCATGCAAATATTGAGGACAGTTAATAGAGAATTTTGTTTATGGGCCATTTGTGGCTATGTATCTGGTGTGTGAATCTATTTTTTGACCATATGAAAGCTGTGAAATGGGGGTTGATAGTACTGTGGTGAAAATGGGTAGCAAGCAGAGGGTACGATACTGGGGAAGTTATTAAGGAATGTGAAGGATTTTATTGAGAGCTATACATTTCTTCAAAAGTTAAGAGTGTATTTTAAAAAGGACTTTGAAAGATTTAGATAGTCACATCATAAAGGATGTGTGACAACAATGTAATAATAGTGTGTGACCAACTGTACCAAATCAAGTGTGTCATATATACATATGCAAATTGGAGATCTATGTATGGGTCATTTTTTTGTGGGACAAGTGTCTTTTTCCATTTTTGTTTTTAGGAGAGGAATGTTATGGAAGGTATTTAAGAATGAAAAGGATAGATATGTAGTGCAGGTTAGGAAGCAGGCATGCACATACAGGACATACAAGACAGATAGGGATGTGATGGGCAAAAGAAGGATGGGGACACCATGATTAGGATTCGGTATGGATGGGGACCCCTATGATTAGGATTGGGTACCGGACTTTGGACGTACATCCCCATTCAGTGAGAATACAGTGGGAATCTAGTCCTTACCCTCAGAACTGTAACCACTGATTCCTGTCCCAGACACCTGGGGAAGTGCCAGATGGAACAGCAATTTCACAATTTTCTCCAAAATCCTTTCTATATGGCTGATGTAGGCATGGAGGACCCTGTCCATAATCTCCTTCACTAGCCTTGTCAGCTTCTGTCCAGGTGACATAACTGCCACCTCCACTGACAGTACAATCTGTGGGAAGCATTGCACCTGCCCCCAGGGCAGAACTACTTGACACAGATGGTGCAAGTAGTCCAGGCTTTGTGGAGGCAGCACTAGCAGGTCAATACCCAGAAGTGCTGGGTGCCTGTGCTGCTTGTGGTGGAGCCAATGCAGACAACTGTGAGGTATAGCAGCCCAAGCTGGTGTGGCTGGTCTAACTCCCCATGCTGGTGGTCATGTTGCAGTGGGAAAGGTAGTTCAAATATATTATATGAAAAAAATTAAAAGAGGAAGGATAGACAGACAGCAGAGAAAATGTCTTAAATGTCATGGAATTGTAATACATCCCAACCACTACATATTCTACATACATTTTTTATAATTTTCCTTCTGGATATAACTTTGAGGACATAAAATTTTGTTACATTAAAGGTTAATCTCCATGGTTCTCACTTTTATAAATATTGTACAAAAACTATGACTGTAGCAAAATTGGTTTATGAAAAACATGTCATTAAATGTATATGTGAACTGACTACATTGCATTCTAAGTTTTTGGTTACAGATACTAAATATTAAACCACACTGTGATTTCTATTATCTGAAATTGACCCAACAGCCATCAATGTTCACCTACTCACTGACTACTGCAAAGTTGCATAGGTTAACCTTAGAGATCTGTACAATTTGTAGATGTAGAATACATATATTATATAAAGGTGTCTTGCAAACAGTTATGGACTAATGACCATATAATTGATAACCTATTTGTAAAATCAGTACTGTTATGAAATGGCAATCAGTCATGCCTAAACATATACTTACCCAGTGCCTCTCTGAGATGTTGCAGTCTCTCCTGATCTGCCTCCTGGCTTCCTTCAGTCTTTGCAAGTGCTACACATATCAGAAAAACAAAATTAATGAACACTTGTTTGAGTTGCCAAGTCATTATAGTGCATTGTATACTTATGGGCCAATATAAATACACAACTGAGGTGTGTCATATGACCTATAATATTCTTTCTATCAGCTAGGAAGGTCCTGTTCCACCTTTTTAAGTCACTATAATGGTGACTGCACTGTTTGCCAGTACTTGGGATGCCATTTGCACAGGTGACAGCCTTGGCTAAGCAATTCTGAGACAGCCTTGTACTGAAACAAAGTATAGTCACTCTGCAGAAGCCTTCAGTTGTAATATCTCACAAGGAGGGATTCAACATTTTTAGATTCCTCCTGACACCACCTCTATACCCCAAATGAACTACTGCCCTCACCATTATCTGCCGTGTTTTCTCTTCAAATATCTCAGAAAAAATGGGAGGGCATTGCCACCCAAATCAGATTTCAAGTGCATGACAGAAATCGCAGAATGGGCTATGATTACATGCATGCATTATTTCTTCAAAGTCCAGTTTAGGAGACAAACATGGCAGTTACAATTGGCCATGTGTGCTGATCACTGTGTATAGATAGATAGATAGATAGATAGATAGATAGATAGATAGATAGATAGATAGAGATATAGATATAGATATAGATTATATATAGATATATTCCTCAACAACTCCAGCAAATGCTGTTTAATGTTGATATCTCAGTGACATTTCAAATGATATAGTCTCACCTCTGGGCATCCAGTTGGGGATGGTTTATAGCGTTCATAAGATTAACAGTGTGACACAAATGTGAAATCATCTCTATGATATAGTTGTTCTATTGTTTTTGTCTTTATGTACATTTTGGCTCAGCAGTACAGGATGCCTTGGTGTCATATGAAAATTAACAAAGTGTGCGTGATACCACCTTAGAATCAAACTCATGACAGAAAGGAACATATCTTTCTGAGCACTAACTGCTAGTGCTACAGGGGAACTGACATTCCAGGCGTATAAGCTGAGGATTTCCAATTTGTGCAAGACTGGAAATATACCTACTCCTGACAACTCTGAAACTGTTGCACTATACAATTTTCCTTTGGTTGAATAATAATCTGAGTTAAATATTCTTTTCCTGTGGAAACATTTCTCATTGCATTACTCTTTGTAATATCTTCAATGCTAACTGATGCATACTGAAGCCATGTTTATTTATACAGCCAGAGACAAAGTCTTAGCACATTCACAATTATTTTTTATTCCTGAACAGTGACAGTGTTCCATGCTAACTGTCATGCAAAGAATAAGAAACATTACAGTTTTTCACTTGTATGTGATGTGTTGCTGTTTTATTGAGAGCATTACATTTTTATGCGATTGCAAATATTGAGGCTCAGGCATGTTCCACCAGGGCCTTGAAAGAGATAGTCAGAAGACTGCATATCATGCATTTTGACATATGAACCATGTGTATGACTCCTTGAACAGGATGAATGATGTATTGGACCATGTAGTGCCTAAACTGGATCATCTAATAGAGGAGGGGCAGCATCCATGTGGCTGGTCAGCCAATACATTGTCAGATGTCATCAGACTTGGCCTTGGAACTATTTCCTCTGCTACATCAGTGGTTGATGTGTCCACACTCAGACGTGGTCATCCACAGGGTCATAGTTGTGGATGAAATCATGATGACAGCTTATCCAGCAGGTATTTTTCACATTCAGGTAGTACTCTAAATTCTAGCCAGGGTCATGGAACTAGCAGTGGAACTTCTGGCAAAGGTAGTTCATGTGGACAGAGGCATCCATGATGAATGTAATCCTCCATTATGTATGACTAACACCTGTCCAGGAAGCCAGGGGCATAGTATTGGCACAAATCCTGTGGGTATGTCCCTGCAGACCTCTTAGCAAAAAGAAATCTGGACAAAGCCAAAAATAATTGGGGTATAAAGACACACAAATAGGGAGAGATTTTAAATATTACTCATAAACTTAGAAAGTTGATAGAATAAAACGTTTTGCATTAGGATTCATTTTCTAAAGGATACAAAGTCTGAAACTCATATGTACATCATTATTTAGTGATTTCCATCCTCAATGATTTGCCAGAATCATCCGGCAGAAATCTGGACATTATGTGCAAATCTGGACAGCTGAGAGGTATGAGTAGCAAGTCAATGCATGGGTAAACAAATGCTTATTTGGTTGCATGCATCAGTGTTACTGTCTTTGTCTGCCTAGCTCTAATGTAATTATAAAGTTTTCTCCATGGGGTTGTCTGTATATCTCATAGGAGTTGTACCATGTTTTGAGTGTATATCCTGCATCCCCCAATAGATGTCTTTGGGAGAAGTCACCCCTTGAAAACCTTAGCTACAGCTCAGAGGTTTACCATATATGGGAGTCTTGGAAACTGCCTTGGTGACCTGCACACACACACATTATAGATGATACCGTGTGCATTGTACTCACTTCATGGTTGATGGAGTGATATCAATTTCTGTTCACATGTCTCCTTACTATTCACCAGATGAGGCTTTTATTTCAATGTGGGTACAGTCTATGGCCCTCAGTTTCTCAGGGAAATAGGCTATTGCATAGAAAGTTTGCATGGGTGTAGCTCTCTTCTCTGAAGTACATGAAATTAGTTATGCCCCTCCATATGTTAAAGCATTGCATTGAGGAAATGGCGGAGTATTCTTGAAGCAATCCTGTGAGACCTGCACTGTGTCCCTTGTAGGTCACTAAACAGTCACTGTAGCTGAAATACATAAAGCTACACATACCTTAGTATCCACTGGGATTGGTTCTCCATGATTCTCATGGGGCCAGCATATGTCCACAGTTTCCGGTACAATCTCCTCAGCCAATCTGTAGTGCTCTAGTGTTTCAAGTTCATATAGTTCATGCTAGGTCAAACATGGTTTAAACACCCTACTCCTTATAGGGTAATGTCTGTCTGCAGCAACATCTTGTGTGACAGCCTGTTGCAGATGCAGGTTTATAATGGTTGTCACAAACCCCTTAAATTGTTTAAGTTTTCCTGTGGTTGTATTTCAGCATGTGTTGGAATTCAAAGTTAAAGCAAGTGTGTACTGTTCTCGCTTGCTTTATTCATTTCTGAAAAGCTCCACCATGATTTTTTCTTCATTAGCATACAGCATGGTTGATTATACCATCATTACCATATCGTAGCACCAGCCTTTGTTTTGTAGGCTGTTACAGAGTATACAGCTTTTGCAAACTCCCAGCTCATCAGTGCTCATTATGGACACAAACTTAATGTAACAATTAGGGGTTCATGAATATGGATCTAAGTGTTAGCAGTTATAAGAATCCAACCATCTGCAATCAATAAAGAGCTGGTTGTCTGAAGCTATTCATGGAATCCAGTATAAGGAATGAGCAGCACTCAATATGAGCATTGGTGCGCTGTCAATCCAAAATAGCAAAGGGATCAGTTTTATAGTCCCATTAGCTATTATAGCTCAGGTGGGGATGTTTTAATTTCTTGTCAAAACATTTTACTAATGAATTTTGAAAATGAACACACTTAAATCAATTGAAAAACACAACTGTAGTTAAAACACGTGTCAAACAATACAAGAAAACATTCCAGTAATCTTTAAACTTATTTATAAATGTATGCTACCTAAGACAATACCACAGCATGTATTCCTATATGGCAAACCGTAGATCTACACCCTTCTAGTAATATTACCAAACACTTGAAAATTATAGAATATAGCACTAATCAATTTCACTCACTCTAGGTCTTATGGTTCTAACCTATTCATCTTTCAACTAATACTAAGCAACCAAAATTCTGGATGTTATAAAGATGGGAGGTTAGCCAGTACAGCCAAGACACTACTTCTGCTGACATTTCCAGAATGAATGACTTTTCAAATATGACTCAGTGATATGCCAGTAATCTGTGTTTAGGGCTGCACATCTTCTCCAAAAAGTCTAAGGATGTTTTTTGCCCTTATGTATAAAACTAGTTGCTTGTTGATGCCATTGATGCAGCGATTTATACTTAAAAAAACGATCAAGGGGAGCTATCTAAAATTATTATAACCTCAGAGGACCATCACACATCCTTATGAAGTAACACTGTCCCATAACCATAGCTGTTGACTGCCAGATTTTTACAGAATGTCCAGATTTTTCACTCATATTTTTGGTCTGTTTCTCATAAAATTGTAGCTTTCTGGCAAATCACTGACAAATTGTTAAGGACTGAAGTCAGGAAAAAATGGCAGACATTTGATTTTCAGACTTAATATCCTTCAGAAAATTCATGCTAATGAAAACTTGTTATTCTTCCAATTTTCTAAGTTTATAAGAGCAATATTTAAAAGGTGTCTCCATGTTTGGGCCTTTGATCCCCTATTAATTGTGGCTCTGTTTTTGACTTATCTGATGTTCAGTTACAGCTGTCATCCCTGGTAAACATTTATGAACCAGAAACAGCAGGTTCAGAGAGATGCTTGCTGTTTACTTAATCTGGCTGTTATCAGACATCCGTCTTTCAACAATTGTTTGTGTGGCCCAACCATCTGTTACAAGTCCTTTAATTGTGACATTGTAAAAAGAATTTTTAGGTTACCCATTCTATTTACACATTCTTGAAATTATATATTTAAAAAAACAGATATCTGTCCTGACCATATTGTCCAATAAACTATTCAAAAATTAATCAAATCCTTACACAAAAATTTGAACAGATGCAATTCAGTATTTCTCTGCATACAGATTCTGTCCAATAGGGTGAGATTATTGCTACTAAAAATAACCTTCTACATCTGTCTCTCTTGGTTTCCTGAGTCCCAAATTTACATTGGGCCTTGTATGTAAGGGGTACTACTATGTCACAAATGCATTACATGTAGCTCAGGAATAAACCAGATGGCCTAATTGGCACTCTGGCACACAAACATTACACTAGTGTGGGTGCAAAGCTATGGCGTAGAAAATTTGGTAAAGAAATGTCTCTTTTATGGGACAATTCATTGTCTTTTTTGTAATGTCAGGAATATGTCCATCCCACCCGCAGTCCAAAACCAGTATTTGAATTTGTTGACAAAGGACGAGGAGGCTATCCTTTGAAGATGACACACCGGGAATAAGAAGTTTGAGAGACACATCATTGGAATTGCAGTAGTTAAGGCTAAGAAGAGCACTGAGTATTGTCACTAAATTATACAACTTCCAGAGATCTAAGAGCCTTGCATTTCAGACTTTCATTAAATTTTTGACAAACAGTGGAAGCAGGTATAACAAGTTGCCTCCATGATGTTTCTACAAACATTGAAACCCCAAATAACTCATCCATCTTACAGGAGGATTTGTCTGAATAAATAACTGGTGCCAAATTCATGCACTGTAAGAAAATGCCAAAAATGCATCATTGTATTCTTTGGGAAATCATCTATCCCAGAGAACTACTACAATGACAATACACCCCTAAGAGTTGACCCAATTATTTGGCATTTGGGAACTTAGATGAACAGTGACCAAATTTTTGACCAACATGTGTTCACATTTGCAAGAAATTCCTTCTATATTGCACAGCTTATAAACAAAGGGATTTGGGTCTGATCTAAGGATGTCATTATCCCCCTTTACTCAACCATCATTAGGCCAGTCACTGAGTACAATGCCCCCCTTGGCATGTATCTGTCCAGATACACAACAACTGGAATGCCCACAACGATATCTTCCAAAAGGATACAAGGCCTTAACAACATGTCCTACATGGACTGACTCAAAGTCCTGTCACTATACTTGGTACCCTACAGGCTGCTAAGAGAAGATCAATGTCTGGCATGTAAAGAATCATCCATCCCAATACTGATAAATGTACTGCACATCAGCAAGTCAAAGGGTATCAGATATACTCAGTCTAGGTATCTAAACTTCTGCAACATCAACAGAACAATTTGGAGGGACAGATATATCTCACAGAGGATACAACTGACTAGAAGCATACTCCCTAACTACATAAAACAATGTTCATCCCTGTCCATATTCAAGTGCAATTTGGATCTGTGGATGGGAAAGAGAAAATGTACCCCATGACTGTCCCCCATGTATTACTAATGGACAAAAGCAACTTCTAAATGCTTTATTGCCAAGCATGGGTCCCCTCAAATTGACTATAGTATGAACCCAGTTATTCTCATTAGGAGTAATATATAATTATTGACTTTGGAATGAGTAAGGCTGATCTGTAAACAAATTAGATAGGTTAATTCAAGAACAAAAAGGGAGATTAGCTAGTCTTAAACTGGCCCAAAAGAGCAGCTTGCCTAATACTTACTTATGAACCTATGAACATTTGAATCAAACGATATAAGCACCAAACTTATAAACAAAAACAGGAAGTAGACTACAAATTTCCAAATACACAAAGATTTTCAGTCACATTATGATCAATTAAACAAACTACTAACAATCTTGGAAAAAGGAAAAGATCAAAAAGAAGTAATTTGATTTAAATCACTACAAAATTAATAAATAATATACCTAGTAATGTTTAAAAAAGTGTGTTTTTCCAATGGTACAGGCAGTACACCATCAAACAAAGCAATGAAGAATTGAAAAAGTTTGCATCATACTCATTTTGTTCTTAAAACCTCCAAGTCTATGGATTGCTTATTAACTAACGAAACCTGAGCTTCTAATTACACTGGTAGAAAAAATATCTCTTTGTCATCTGCTATTAAAAGGAGTAATGTCAATACTGAAAATCCTTTAGAATATACAGCAGGGGTGGCTGTAAACATATATACCTTACAAACATGTCAAAAATTGATGGCCAACCAGAGATAGAGAGGTTAGGTGAATTAATTTATAATATTTTCTCTTCTGTTTGAACCACTAATGCTGGAGAACTGTTAAATAAAGGTTTAGATTGTATTCAGACAGTCTCTTTTTTCTGAAACACAAATGGATATAGATTTAAAAAACGTTTTTGTAGAAAACTGAATCTGAAGTTGTTTTTCAAAAATAAACAACATACGTTCATAATGAATTTAGATTCAAACATTCTACATTTAAACTTCATTACAAACAATATGTGGTAGCCTTTGAAAAAAACAAGAAAAAAGCGCATAGCCTCGCATTTGGTCAAAGTGAATCCTTTATTAAGCTCAGTAACAAAATATGCATTATAGTCAATACAGCCAACAAAAGGAGGGGTTGATGTAATTTGGGATGCAGTTAGATACAAAAGGAAACTTATACACAGTTCATGAATACAGATATTATCAAAAATGGAATTAAGTTGTACAGAAAAAATGAAAAAGGAGAGATGCATTTCTTTGGCTAACAGCTGAGGAAGGCATTTTAGCAAACAAAAAAAATCTATATCTATATGTCTATATATATCTATGCATATCTATCTATCTATATATATGTATATATATATATATATATATATATATATATATATATATATATATATATATACCTGTGTGTGTGGTTTACTATCATAATATCGACGAACAAAATAATTATACCAAACCACAACCGCAAAAAAAATCAAACAAAACCGCAAATCACAATGTCAAATCAACTGAATGAATTCAGCTGATTCAACATTAAAATACATTTACCATACCACACTGTAGCATGATCTCTGACAGTACTTCGAGTTCCTATCACTGAATGCACTGTGCATTCGCTGATATGAACTTTTGACATGGAGATGTTCAGCAAGATGGACATTCGAATATCCAGCGTTCGAGTGTTCCATCTGTGGAAATCTCCATTTGCAATTGTCATAGTAAACCTATACATATATATATATATATATATATATAGGTTCCATACACTAGATAGAATTTTCACTAACTCGAAATAGTGCATGGAATGCTCACTGCAGCAAAAGTGCACTTAATCAAAAGTGCACTTACACGAAGTTCAGTACAACGAACGGGTGTTGTACTGAACTTCCGTGCAGTACTCACGGACATTAGGGTTAGGGCACGGGTCATAGTAAGAGGATAGCCTGCAGGGCTATCCCCTTACCATGACCCGTGCCCTAACCCTAAGGTCCATGACCACTGCAGCGTAGTGAAGGACATAGCAATGTCCTCCACTATGGTGCGATAGTCACGAACCTTAGGGTTAGGGCATGGGTTAGGGTAAGGTGATAGCTTTACTAACTATCTCCTTACCCTAACCCATGCCCTAACCCTAAGGTCCATGACTATCACACCATAGTGGAGGACATAGCTTGCATTTTATGTCCTCCTCTGTACTGCGGTGTTTTCGGTGAAGTGCACTTATGCAAAAGTTCACTTTTGTTAAAGTGAACTTTCGCAGAAGTGAGGCTTCCTATTACAAGTTTGAAGTAGTGAACTTTTGTTCTTGTAACAGGAATCTATATATATATATATATATATATATATATATATATATATATATATACATTATACATATATATATATATATATATATATATATGGGTCTACTTCTAAACACCGACACGACGATTCCCCGACACAAAACTCACCGACGCCAAATAACCGACAACACACAAACCCGACACAAACCCGACAATGCAAAACACCGAACACCAAATCACCGACACACGGAACGTAAACAGCACGCGACACTACATACCATACACACTAGCCCTGACCCAAACCCTAACCCTAAGGTCCGACACTATCGCACACTTCACCTACCTGCACCCTAACCCTAACTCACTTACACATCCCTAGCCCAAGCTCCGACACTAACGTACACATCACCTACCTGCACCCTAACCCTAACTCACTTACACACCCCTAGCCCAAGCTCCGACACTAACGTACACATCACCTACCTGCACCCTAACCCTAACTCACTTACCTGACCACTCCTACCTCCGTCACTATCGCACACTTACCGGGTCGCGATCGCAGATTACCCTTGTCGGTCTTTCCACTGTCGGCGAATCACCCTGTCGGTATACGTACCTGTCGGTCATCTGGCGTTGGTGATTTCCGCGTCGGGGAATCGGCGTTTCGGTCTTTTGAATGGGACCCATATATATATATATATATATATATATATATATATATATATATATATATATATATATATATACATGTATATATGTATATATGCTATGCAGCTTATAGTATCTGATTCCAAACTGCATTTTTTACATGTTACTCAAAATTCACAAAGAACCCTACAGTTCTCCAGGTGTACTCATAGTATCTGATCATGGATCCCTAAACATATGTCTGAAATTTTGTAATGGTATTTAAAGCCACAGAATAAAAGATGCAACACTGTTTTTTTACAAATATTTCAGGATGTTCAGATGAAGAGCTTTTTTTCGTTATTCAGTTGAAGAACTGAGGGGTTGGGGTGCTACTTTGTCAGACTGGCACAAGGTGCTGGTTGAACCAGCTAAGCCTCAGAGTTGAAATATAATAAAAAGATCAAAAACAAAACTCTTGTGAAGAAAAATGGAGGAAAACACTTTGTGCTTAGAAACCCAGATTTAATGAACACATTCATATTTACCAGAAAGAAGGTTATTGAAAGACAGCTGAGGAAAAAAGAAACAGTAATAAAAAACTCTGAAGATGCCCAGGAGGGTGAAAGCGCTTAGTCAGTGAAGTCTTTTTTCTGGTTCTTTGTATTTGGACAATAAAGGTTCAGTGATTTTACCTGCAGTGTTACCAAGTGCTTTTCTATTTATTAGTAATAAAAAACATTCTGGTTGGCATCAAATATATTTTTAAGAATATATGTTTTTTAAGAATATATTTGTGAAATTGTAGTATTGTTTTCACTTCTGTGCTTTTTTCTGTATTATGTGTACTTTGTTTTTATTTGATCATGTGACTTGTTAGATTATATGATTTGATCCTGTGATGAATCAACAGTGGGATGAATTTTATCTTTATAAAGAATGATTGCAACTATTAGGTGATTTTGTTAGACCACATGACTTGATCATGGGTTGAGTTTTAGCACTATAATGGAGGATTCTAATGGTTTTATTCATTCTGAAGAGGTCTGATGGATGTTACTGAATGAAAGTGTTGAGTTAAAAAGTATTACACAAGTGTTACACGTATTGTATGTTTGTTTCTCACTGAGTATTCGTGGTTTGTTTGTTGTTTTGGACTTTGCGTTATACCATCATCAGGAAAATGGATTTATTTTTGTTCTTTGTGACTTGCTGATTTATGGTATTATCCACAATATCTATATCTATGGAGGGGTCATGTAGTATCGATATTCAGATGTTTGTTAGCTGATCTGGACTTCAGACAAAAATAAGCTGGAAGAATTTGCAAGATATTTAAACAAATGTAGTGGAGACAATGATTTAGTGCTGAATGTCATCAACAATCTATTTCTTTCTTAGATGCATTTATTACTAAACAGATGGATGGCACATTGTGCGTCAACTACTTTGTTTCAAAAACCTTTTTATAAGAATTCTTTGCTGGAGGCTATTAGTTTCCAGTGCTCCACATGAGTAATAACATAGCCTTATCACAACTTTATAGACTAAAACAGATTTATTCTCAACATAGTATATATATACTTCTGAGTTGACTAATAGATTTTTATAGCATGGTTATTCACCAGGAGGTACTCAAAAAGCTAAGGAATTAGAAGATGCGAAAAGGGGAAGGGAATGTGAACATACTCAACAAAGATACCCACATACAATGTCATGTATTACTATATTTGGTTCAAAAACCATTTATTTACAATATCTGGTCCAAACGGATTAGGGGATATAAGTTAACAGGCAAATGAGGATGTAGCTGAATTAATACCATTGAAATGTACATTTATGCAGAGGAAGGTTAAACATACACAGTTACTCACTTGTTACAAAAAAAAAATCTGTTTTTTCACTTTATAACTTCAGAAAACTCTTGATGGAACCATTTGGAAAGGTTGTTCATCACAGAAACTGTTCAGTTTATAAGTTAGAACAAAATGCAGATAGTTCACTTCTGCTAACATATCTAAATTATAGAACTGTACCTGTGTAATTACATGCAACAGTAAATGCATTTTATGTGGGGAAAATGCTTCACCAGTTTATAATGTTGGTATTTGAACATTTATGTGACATAAAATGCCACAAGGAAACAAGTTCCTTATTTGAACTTAAGACATCTGGGGTTCATCTTTCAGATCCACTGGTATAAATACACTTAATCCCATTGTTCCAAATAAAATGCTCTTTCAAAAAAAGATAATGCCAATGGATCATGAGTTTAGGAGTTCTGTTTTCTCCTGGATCTCCTGGACTTCAAGAGTTATTTGCCGGAATTTCTTTACTGGCCAGTAGATGGCAGCACACAATTAGAGTTAATACGCATATTAATATACATAAATCCGCGGTGGTGCAGCGGTAGCATTGTTGCCTCACAGCAAGAGGTTCTCCCGTTCAATTCTCAGCTATTGTGTGGGGAGTGCCTTCTGTGTGGAGTCTGCATGCCCTCCCCGCTGGTCGAGTGGCATTCCGAAAGACATGCGTGAATGGGCATCCCTTCGTTGAAGGTTGGGCGTCGAGCTGGCAACTCGGCACCATGAAAATCTACTGCCAATCATTAGCGGACCAGAGTTCCACTGTGGCGACCCCTAACCGGGAAAAGCCGAAAGACAACAACTACAACAATGCATATTAATATACATGCATATCTATTTTGTGTGTCTGTGGCCCCCCCACCCCATTAATTTTATATATATCTTAACTCCAAGATCACACAAAAGTGGGGAAAGGGCCAATTCCCAGATCCTGCTACACCACAATCTCACATGCAAAAATGACATCAAGCTGAAAAAATGAGCAATCACTATTTTGAGTGTTCACTATGTCCATATCTTTATTTGTATATGCATACACATATACACACGCACGCACACACACACACACACATATATATATATATATATATATATATATATATATATATATATATATATATATATATATATGTACACATAAGGCCTTTATAATATAGCCTAGCCATGCAATCCAACCCAGTTGTGTCCCTATGTATCATGGACGTTCAGTGTCTGTCTCCTTCTATCACAGATATGCGGTCCAGACTTGGGGTGAATTTCCAATTTCCCATCCATTGGTCAAGATTATACTTAATTGGGGTTAGGGATGGACACTGCTATAATAGAATGGGGAGCCTGTTCCAGAGCATGAGGATCCTCTGAGACACATATCTGTCCCACCAACATGTCTTATTTATGTCACAAGCACAATTTAGATCCTTGGATCTAGTAGTGCTGATGCTGTTCATTTTGAAGATGTGCAAAAGGTTTATCAGAGCTAAATCAAGAATGCCTTGTATGCCAGGCATAAATTGCCCCTCAGTAACCTTTAGGAGACACAATATAGAGGTAGAGATTTAAGTCAATCCAAATAGGACAATATGAGTATATGCTGGATTCTTTGGTAAGGAACCTTTGTGGACATTCTAACGGTTGCATAAGTCTGGGAAGGCACATGACGAAGGGGAATTATACTCAATGATGTGTCTGTTAAAGGCAGAATAGAGTGGCACTATAACTTCCTTGGACCTGGATGCCATATCCTTACTTATAAGCTGGGCAACATGGAATGATTTTCTTACTACTTTGACTACATGTTGGCCAAAGGCCAGATTGCTGTCTACATATGTTCCAAGATCCCTGACTACCAGGTCAATTCCTAGGGGTGTCTTACTGATGGAGTAATTAGCTTAGGTGGTGGTTTTTCCTAAAGGCACTATAATGCATTTCTTGGTATTGAATTATAATCTGTGACATAGGCACCAGTCATTTGTGCATATTAAACTCTCTTGTAAGATGTCTGTGTCATGGAGTACCTATGATATCTCCCAGTTTCTAGTCATTTGTGAACCTGGTCAGCCAAAGGCTCTTGACATTAGCCTTTACCTCCAAGAAGTAGATGCCCAATAGGACCAGTCCCATCACAGAGCCCTGGGGTACTTTGCTGGTGAATGCTCTCTTAACAGAGGTGTTATCATCAATTATGACTTTCTGGGTCCTGTTTGTAAATCCGCTGACAAGTCAGTGAGTTATACAGGAGTTTCTGCCCAGTTCAATGGGTTTGTCAACTAAACCAAGTTTGGTATTGTATCACCCCCCCCCCCCCCTTAGCCAGGTCCAGGTAGGTGGTATGCACCATTTTCTCCTCATCATTACCTTGGTGATCTTCTCAAAGAAGTCCAGCAGATTTAGTAGCCCTTAACTTCCCTTTACAAAGCCAAACTGAGTTGAACCCAGTGTTTGAAGGTTGTCTATATCTTTGTTGATTGTTCACAAGATAATCTGTTCCATAGTTTTACATATTAGACTAGACAGACAAATAGGTCTGTAGTTCTGGGGAGCAGTTGATGGTCCACCCTTGTGAAGAAGGATAACTGTTGCAGGTCCCCATTCTCATAGTAGAAAGCCTGTTTTGAGACTATAGTTGATACATGACTCAAGTGGTCCTGATAAGTCATGTTTCAAGCTATTTAGCTGGGATATTGCTGTGGCCCACTGAGGCTGTGTTTTTTACCTTGGCAAGCATCACCAGGAGCTTTACCTGTTAATAGTTGTGAGGGTTATGTTAGTATGTCTTTCATGGGGGAGGCTTGGGGGTGTGAGTAGTGAAGCTTAAGCTGAATTTGTAAACCAGCAGCAAATTCACTATGTCACAGTGTTCAGTGAAGGTGGCACTGCTGACAACCAATTTGGTAAACTGATGTGTGTGGCCTTTGTGGCTTCAGACCTAGCTATAGAAGGCCTTGTGGTTTTATTTAGATTGTGACGCTATCTTGACTATATAATTGGCCTTGCTGGACTTAATTATTCCTCTTAGTTTTCTATATAGTTTAATTAAACACATCCTGTCATTATGGGAGCTGGTCTTCCTGATGCTAGCCATGAGTATTTTTTTCCTTTTTTATATACCCCATTAAAGTTAGGATTCCACCAGTGTGATATGTTTTCTGAGTTTGTTTTGGGCTTACTTCTTTTAGGTACAGTAGCCTCTATACAGCCATTTACATGGTTGTACAGCATCTCTGTGAACAATTCCGCATAGGTTGCTGTGAACTCAGGGTTGAAAGGTGTATTGAATTTTGACAAATTGTAGCTTAATAGGATATAATTTACTTTGGTTACCAAGATGATTTTTATTTCAAAGGAGACGACTTTGTGGTCCAGTTTTACCAGCATGAATGTGGCATGGGAGGGGAGCAGTACTAAGCCATATTGGTGAGTACTAGGTCCAATTTGTTTGAACCGCTGATAGGTGTGCACATTATCTGGTTAAGGGTATTTGTGTTAAGAAAGACCAGAAATCATTGTGCCCATGAATATGAGGCAGTGTATGTTTCTGAGGCTAAACAGGGATAGTTAATGTCTTCCATGAACAGGATATTTGGTTTGATGGTGAGTGTCAAGGTATGAGCCCTGGGAGTCTAGGGACATAGAAGGTGTCCTATAGCTTGCTAAGATATGATATAGGACTTTATATATGGTGATTTGCATGTGGCTAAATTCCAGAGTTATCCCTGTTGCTAATATAGATTTTGACTCCTCCACTTTTTGTCCCTGTCTGTGTAGCTGAAAGTCTAAATGTGTGGAAGCCACTGAAACCTAGCACTGCTGGAGTACTTTGTGCAGATTTAAACCATGTCTCTGTAATGGCACAGATGTATGTAGTCTCAAGAGTGAGAAGAATTGTAGGGTGTGGAGTTTCTTGTTTAGGCTCAAAGCATTGAGCGGTAACACCTTTAGGTTTCTTTGGGTTTTATTTGTTATGTCGGTAGGTTTGTCAATTTGGCATTGCCTAAAAAAGGCTCTAAGGGGGTGTATAAAGTTTTTGCCAGTATTCAGAATCCTAGGGGAGACATGTTGCAAAGCAAAATCATCTTTTAACTGTATCCTCCCATGCTGACAAATATTCAGTCCCCACGGGAAAACACTAGAAACTAAGTCAACCATCATTTGCTCATTTGCCTGCATTTATTAACTGATGTTAGAGTTTTTAATGTCTGAAGAAGTGGTGGGTTTTCACCATGAAAGCTTTAGCAGTCAGCTGTCAATAAACCCGGTTTTAAAATATTTTTAACTGTGTCATCCTTCAGCCATTGGTGAGTCCAGTGGATGTTCTGGTGGATCATTTGCTAATGTTGTGGCATCACCCTTGTGAAGGTAGAATGCTGTTTGATGCATGGCACATACCTGCTTGAGACACATATTCAGATATCAACAATGTCTCTCTTCATATAGTCCAGGAAAGTGCATCTCAGGTTGTTAACGCCCAGATGGACTATGATACATATATGGTATGACTATCTTAATGTTAACTATGGTGTAATGACTTGAGTGTGTATGTATCTTGAAATATTCTGGCTCCAGATAAGTAACTAACCATTATCTTCTCATTGCTCAGTCTGGTGAGTGGGGAATGTGTGTGTCATACAATGGAGTTTCCTATAACAACAGTCCTGGATAATGTGTTGGCTTGGTTCATAGATTCATAGGTTCATAGATTAGTACTAAGCTAACTGCCCTTGAAAGCCATTTTAAGCCTAGTCGATTATCCCTTGTGAGACTCAAACCCTGCACCTTGTGATTGTAAGGCAAACACCTTAACAATTAGGCCACCCTCCCAACCCTTATGGGATTTGCTCTTGGGCCTCCATTGGGTGTAGACATATGCATAGTGTCTGGTGCTGCTTTTGGTGAGTGCTTTAGAGATTGCTGAGGATAGGTGTTGCCGTTTATGGGCTTAGGAGGTCTTTGATGTTTGGGAAAATTGCTTTTTAGTGCCTCAGGATGGATTGGTCTATGTGTGTGGTGGACTGTCTGCATGGTGGATGTAGTATGTTCTTGTAATCCTTGCTTGTAGGTGAGATTTTTGCATCCTTTGAAATTATGTATGTGTATCTCTCACATAATGTGTTTGTTTTTAAGTATTAACTGGTTATTTGAGCATGAAGCAATGGCTACATTGACTCAAGATGCCCATATCTACCAAGCTGACTACAGAGCTATTTGGAAATTTCACATCCATGTTACCTGGAGCTGTATTTGGATGTGCTACTGTAGGTCATGGACTAGGTAATACAGAGGTCTCCTTGTGTAGTCTGTGGAGTTTGGTATAGATTGTGTTAAGATTTGATAGTAGTGCTGTTTAATTTGCAAACTAGCTGTCTAAGCTTGCCTCAATGAGAGTTTTCAAGAGTAAGGGTAGGAGACATTGTGAATGCCACAGAGAGAGCAGAATATAAATGGCTAAACTTTTTTAGATCTGATGTTTACCCAGGGCTTAATAAAACTAACAGTATTAAACCCATTTTGAAACTGAGACAAGCATATGTCAGTTAGAGTACTGTACTTATTTTATGAAGTTCTTCAGGCTGTAATGAAGCATTTCAGCACATTATTAAGTTGATTTTAGTGAAGTTTTTTTTACAAATTGCATAATTATATAATGTGTTTATGAGTTATGTTATGTGATTGGCTGGTGTTGTATATTTATTCTCTGGTTTTAATGTATTGATTCATTCTTGAAAAATAGTTCAACTCGAAAGCTTGATGTAATAAACCCTGTTTTATATGGATGGTCGTGCTGTGCCTTTTGTTACTGGATTTAACTTTGTGTTGGTTCATCAGTACATCTAGCTGTTCTACACCTGTTTTTTGGACTTTGGAAGTTTTATAAATAAAATTTACTTTCTGGGTGTTTGTGTCTGTACAGGGCACTGCTAACCTACTGAAGCAACACCATGGGAGATTGCTTGCAAGTGTAATACTACAACAAAACAACTTAAGTAAACAACCTTGATAAGGCAACTTCATGTATTATGGATATTTAGACTGATTTAAAGGCAAAAATCAACAAATAAAGAAAAAATAAAGCACTAGCACACTAAATAGCACAAAATTATAAAAGATGGAGAAGGATTAACTCAGAACCCCCTCAGTGTGAGGTGAGGGCATCACGCAGATGGTAGCCCCGGGAAAATGAGTAGGTGACAATTTGTAGTAAAGGAGGTTTACTTAAATGCAATATTGGTTTTCTAGGTGGGGGCTTAGTATTATGGCTATATGGAAAACAGTGGGTGGGAAAGTATTTAAATAGGTTGCACAACAAACAATAGTAATGAATGAAGGGAGGGAAGGAGGGACTTTGGAAGTCAGATTACTATAGAAGCCAAAGACACAGCCTTTTAAAAGAAAAGAGAGACAAGAATCTGAGAGATGGGAACATTTCAAACTGGAGCTTTAGTCCTATAGTTAGAATTTCAGAAACGTTTAGCTTAATGTCTCAGTGGAGGGTTGGGAAGACTCAGACCACAGGGCAAACACAGTGCCAAGGTAAACAGAAAGGCACTCTAATCCAACTTTAAGAAGGTATATACATCTGTAAAAAGTACTGATGCACAAATCCTACAGCAGAATTTACAATGCCAACACTACTGCATTCCTGCCACAGAATAAGGCACCATACTACTGGAATTTCAACTTTAAGCAGGTATATACAGCTAAAGTACTGAAACATAAATCCTGGAGCAGAATTTACAATCCTGCCAATACTGCAATCCTACCAAAGACTAAGGCACCAGACTATGCAGAAAGTTACCACTAATGCTGTAGTAAGTGACTAAATGAGCTTCAAATCTGGTAGTAAATCACAGTCTTGCCACAAGTGTGAAAGAAGCTACAAGACTGAGGCCCCAGACAGGACTAAAATACAAAAAAACTACCTTTTACATGTAATTCTACTTATGGAAATAGAAGTGCTGTATAAAATAGAAGCAATGCTAAAAACTTGCAGTAACACACAATGTTCACACAACTGCAAATGAAGCTAGATGACTAAGGTCCAAGAACAAACTAAATAAAAATGCAAACAGACCTTTTATGGCTAATGCACAGACAAAACACAGAGAGGTACAAAACAGTATTACCACACGGGTCACTATAAGTACAATTTAAAATATATAAGCAGCACTTAAATAAAAAGCTTTTTTCTTCCATTTTGATGAAAGGCGTATATGCCATACTTCTCAGAGTCTTAAACAAAAGACCCTGAGTGGATATAGCTCTCTGACAAATATAGCAGACTTACTGAAAAGGGATCCAGTCAAATAAAGCTGATACTGGAGTTAATGTCCAGTGGTTAGAATTTCAGAAACTTATAGCTTAATGTCCCAGGGAGGGCCAGGCTCAATGAACAGGGGAGAAACAGTAGCAAGGTAAGCAGAAAGGTGCTGGAATGCAACTTTAAGCAGGTATATACAGCTACAAAAAGTACTGAAACACAAATCCTGGAGAAAATTCATAATAATGCTACTACTGCAATCCTACCACAGACTAAGGCAGCAGACTATGCAAACATTTACCAGTGATGCTGTAATAAATGGCTAAATGATGCTCAAATCTGGCAGTAGATTACAGTCCTGCCACAAATTTGAAGGAAGCTACAAGACTGAGACCTCAAACTGGGTTCAATATACAAAAAAAGCTACCTTTTACATGTAATTCTACTCATGGAAATAGATGTATAGTATAATGTATAAATAATGCTGAAATCTTCCAGTAGTACACAGTCTTCACAAAACTATAAATGAAGCTAACATCCCAGAACCTACTAAAAGGGAAAATTACTTTTCTGACTATATATAATATATACATGTATATACATGTATATATATATATATATATATATATATATATATATATATATATATTTATATATATATATATATAGATATATATATATATATATATATATATATATATATATATATATATATATATATATATATATATATATAGTGTGACAGAACCATAGTTATTTATTTATTTATTCTGGTGTACCCTGCCATTCCCTGATCTGGAGCTCCCCTTCAACTTTAAGTTATATTTGGAGACCAAAAAATACTTAAATAAATAAAATAAAGAAGCTATTTTCCCTTTGAAAACAGCTGATCATGCCCCTAATTCCTTGAGCCTGGGGCAGAAGCCCCTTCACCTCAAGCTAGCTACACCTCTGTCAATAGGCTTGTAACATACAAATTCCAAAACTACAGTATATCAGAGAATTCCCCTTACTTTAAAATACAGCAGTCTCATAGGAGAATAGTTATGAGGATAGAGCTGCCTACATTGGGGACAGAGGGAGTGAATATCAAGGTCAAAGAATTGCCTTCATAATGTTGCAGTGAGTTCCATATTTTGCTGTTGTCCGTAAAACTCACACATTAGTCTTCACACTTCTCAGTGTCAGATATACTGAATATTAGCCATGCTGCCTGTATTTATGTATGCACACATGCTCACAAACTCTAGCAAATGTTTTGAGTCCTTGCATCAAGCTGTCATAGTGCTACAGGGACAGAAGGACTAACAGCATTTTTCCACCCAGTGTGGGAGAACTTATATTCACGACTTACGTGACTCCTCTTGTAATCAGGTTGATATTCAATCCTTCATCATCAGTACTTTCGTAGCATATCTTGTTTTTATTCATTTTCAGTTAAAGTGATTTGTTCATGATCTTACCCAGTGCTTCTTTTTCAGTGGTCATTGTGCACATTTTGAAGATACCATGCTTCTTTGTGTGTTTTTTCACTGTTTATATTTTCATTGTAATTTTATCTGTCTCACAGCTTTGCATTCATTATTTTTCCTCTCAGGTGCCCTTTAACCTATGACATCACATTAGACATGTAGGGGTGTATGTCTGTAGGAACTGGTGCTGCTAGCAGTGAATCTGAGGGTGATGTGTCTAACAGAAGTGATTTTGAAACTTTATCTGAAGTTTCTGTAGGTGAAATTTTGATTCCTTATCAAGATGACCTTTATGACTCTAATTTGCATGATATTTCACAAGGGAATGACTTTACTGATGATATTAATGTGTGGTCTCCTCCTTATCACGGTGTGCCAAGGCTAGGGAATCATGACTGGTATGTTTTTTTTTTTCTGTTTGCTTAGTGTGTTAGATTAACAGATAGAATTGCTTTTCATATTGGTAAACACTTTCCCCAAGATTCAATAAACTCTGTGTTGGCTTCCCACTGAGCCTACACAGAGATTACATGTTAGCGAGATGGTGCACGGCAGTGGGAAATGCATATTAATTAGGTGTAGTGTGCCTAAGCTAGATTTCATGGCTGGCAACAGTGTTGTTGGACAGAAAACCATGTAAGCAAACACAGATATCAATTCCTTGTAAAACAGAGCACCTACTGTCTGCGGATTTGCACAGAATGCCACAATGACACCCAACGCTTCACAGATAGCTGTAAATCTGTTAGTTCAACATATCTTCACAAAGGCCAACATAATGCAGTGACATTTAAACAGAAATAGGGTAACAATTGCCATAGATGACACATAGATGTGGTAGAATGAAACTCTAACATACTTGTCATCCCCTTTGAGCAAGGTAATGGGACAAAGGCATACATAATGGGAGGACAAAGGCCCAAAGATAGGGACAGATATTTAATATTGCACTTCCAAACTTATAAAGTTAATAGAAAAAAATAGGCTGTATATCAGCATGACTGCCTGAAGAGCATGAAATTTGAAACGCAAACATCAGTCATAAGTTTCTGACTTCACTACACCATGATATGCCAATGATTTGCCAGAAAACAAAAATGCAATGAGGAAAAGATCTCAAATATGAGACAAAATCTGGACATGCTGCACAAATCAGGACAGTTGAGAGGTATGCACTCAATTGTATGTAATATTGCGTCACATTGATGCAGAGATCATCCCAATGATATGGCAGAAAGCCACAGATTTGATAAGGATAACATCTAGCCATCCTGGGAATATCTGGACAGTTAATAGGTATGAATGTGAAGTATATGGTCCAAACACAGTACAGGACAGTGTACCTACTGTGAAGATTATTGTGATATCCCATTCCTGGAATTCTGTACTGTAGCTGTGTTAATGATCTGTAACAGGACATGGGACTCCCACATAAAATGGTCACACAGGTGAAGTGTGTATATTGAATAGGGACACACAGATGAATTGGAATTGAAAGAATGAACACAGGGAAAGAGGACAGGTGAAACTTCCTCATGGACATCAGAGGAGGGCATGTCAATGGGAGGTGGTTATAGCAGCAGCACCAAGCACATAACTATATGGTACAGTACAGAATGTACATTAAAATTGTTTTGTCTGTGACTATCACACAAGGAGCCATAAGAATGGGGAGGATGTCTGTATGAGATAAACATCCTTACATGAATAGTGCATTGGACATCTATGAAAGATCTGACATACAATTGGGGTAGGGTACATATTTGTGAAGCTGTGCAAACTCGTATGCCTGAATATGAGTGCACTCTCTGCAGAGGTCTCCAGCAAGGTGGCCACAGGTAAGGGATCATGGAAAACATTACAACAACCAACCACAACCATGGACAATATCAGAATAATACCACCACTAATCTCACACCTCTGACATAGCATATGTGATGTAGAGAAATAAGAAATGAGTCTGCACAAACACATGTGCGCGCGCACACACACACACACACACACACACACACACACACACACACACACACACACACACACACACACACACAAACACATTGGGTGGGAGAAAGGAAATTCACATCGGGGTTCACGTCAGTCGCCCTGCTAGACAGGGGTCTGGGGAAGTAAATAGTGTGGGAAGAAATAGCCAGGGAATTGTTATGGCTAGGCTTGTATAGGCCCTAGGGCCAATAGCCTAGTACCAACCTATGAACCTATGAACCTATGTATGTGCCAACTCATGTCATAGGTGACCTGTAATATTGTCACAGCCCATTGATTCAATATGATATGCCTGGAGGAAGGTATGTGTGAATGTGTCAAAACCCTAACCTAGTTCACAATAGGCAGTATGCACTATACTGCCTATTGTGAACTAGGCTAGGGTTTTGAACCAGTCACACATGCAGGTATCATTGAGAAAACCCCTAAGCTGGGGATTAAACCTTATGTCAGTTGATGGGTAACCAATTGGCTCACTCACAGAACACATCATGTGGAAGTTGATGAATCAACCTGTACCAGTAGAGCTGTCACCACTGGCAAACCCCAGAGATCTGTACTTGGACCTTCACTGTTTGAACTGTAGTTCTCGACAGTTCAGGCTAAAGTATATAGCCTTTTGCTTACCAGATTTGCTGATTCTTGAGTATTGTGTGTAATCAATGAGTCCACTGGTGGTGATAACATAGTACAGGAGGGCTACCATACACAAATGAATGGTGGCAAAGGCACACATTGCACAAGTAAATGCATGTTTGTAATGTTGTCCATCTGATAAGTGCTTATCTTGCTGAGCTCCATTTGTACCTGATGGAGAGTAATTCTTAACCAATCTGAATTACAGAGGTACATAAGTATATTTTTCGTACTTTAATTGCTCAGTGTTTCTTATCAGTACTGCACTGGTTGTATTTATTTACTTATCAGTACTGCATTGTTTTATATTTATTTGTGTAACAGTTCTGCACTAGTTTACTGCACTGTTTTTATTTGTTTGACTGAATTATTTACTTTTCTGTGTCTCCATTTATAGAATTGCTGATCTGTGGTTGAATTTTTGTTTTCTCACACCCTCTACCCAATTGCTGTTGTGCTCCAATAGTTTGTGGCTTTTGCTGTTGCTCGCCTCCACTGTAAATTTGATAAGGGACACTCCTCCCAGTCCGATCTCATTAGCTCATTCTACCTAATACAGAGATCATTTGGAAAGGTTAAAACCCTTAGTTCCTTAACCTTGAATTTTCTTCTGTTCATCCTCTCTCCCTTTCCACTTTACTAACAAGAAAAAAACACTTTATTCAGCTTCCTTTACTGTATTTGTGTTTCCTCCTCCTTCTCCATTACTTCATCTTGCTTCTTTTGCTATTTGCTGCAGCTTGTTCTCTAAAGTGTTCAACTGCATCTTTTCTGCTGCATTTGTTACTGCTTGTTTATAACCTGTTTAAATTGTAAATAGTATTCTAAGCCTCTTAGTTTTGGTTTAAGCACTTGGGCTTTAGGCCAACCCCTTAGCTCTCCCTGGCCTTCTCTCTCAGATTCTGAAAAATATGGGTGGACAATTTCCTACAGTTTCTCCTGCCAGTCTTGTTGATATGGGCATCTTGAGATAGTGTAGCAACTTCCTTGTGTACACAGATAACCACCTATTACTACCACCTAGGGACACAATTTGTGAGAGATGCAATCACATTAGGAACCTCAAGTCTAAGCTCTCTCCCTCACAAGCCAGTATATCTGGCACTGAGAAGGTTGTCAGCACAATCACTACACCTCAAACACCACCCACACCTACAAAACACACACCCACATATGTGGAGGGCCTCAACAAAAACATACCCAAACAAAGGAGATCTCTGAGGCAAAAACTTCCGAGGCAAAAACACACATGATCTCCACAGCCCTCCACACCACATAATACACATAGTTCACACACCTGTGTCTCAAAACCACTAAGACTTAACCATAAACCCAACTTATTAGTCATAGGTGACTCCATTGTGTAACACACAAATGTGCCTCTCACCAGGCTGGATATGGAGAAAGTCATGGTTAGTTGTCTGTCAGGGACCAGAATCTGCCATATCACACACACACACACTCAAGTCTCTCAACAACAGGTACTGTTATGACTCTGTCATGACTCTGTCATAGTCCATGTTGGTGTGAATGACTTGAGACATACCTCCCCAGACTGTATGAAGAGAGACATGATTGAACTCGCTGAATATGTGTCCCAGGCAGGTATGTCCCTAGCCTTAAGCAGCATTCTAACGTCACCCAGAATGATGCCTGAATACAAACAAAAAATTACTGACTTTAACAATTGACTAAGTTTCTGGTGTCATTCCAGAGGGATCCAGTACCTGCCAGCCTGAGAAGATATGATCAACAAACCATGATGCTTTGCCAGAGATGGCCTGCATCTGTCTCACCTGGGCTTCAGGATTCTGGCAAAGGCTCTTGCCTCACCTATAGTGCCTTTTTTAGGAAAAGTGATGAGGTTAAAACAACCATCATAAAAATTTCAACAAAACACAAATTAAAGGTCATGCAGCTAAATGCTAGGAGTCTAACCAGGAAACTACACTCATTGCAAGGATTCTTAACCCTGGAAAATGCTGACATTTGTGCAGTCACAGAAACCTGGTTCAAAGCTGTGGAGAACATTCCAGCCTTACCTGGTTACTCATCTTATCATACAGTCAGACCCTAAACTCTTGGTAGTAAAGCCAAAGGAGGTGGGATTTCAATATTTATTAAAGACATGCACACCTCAAAGCTGGTCAAACAGTATGATGCACAGGAGACAGTCCAGGTGCAGTTAACTATTGACAAGACCCCTATACAAATCATAGCTAGCTACCGGCCCCCAAATCTAATGCAAGATGCCCAAACTGCCTATCTAGACCTCTCCGAATCTATCAGGATTCAACCCTTTACCTTGATCCTGGGTGACTTTAACTACCCAAGCATAGACTGGAAGAACTACTCTTGCCAGTACACAAATTCCCAGAGATTCCTCGATTTTGACAATGCAAATGCTTTGGAACAGCTAGTTGATACCCCCACCAGAGGTGATAATATCTTGGACTTGGTATTAACCAACATGAGTAACCACTGCAGCATCCCTGCAGTATCATCCTACCTTGTAATATTCCACCATAAAGCAGTCATATTTGAAGTCACCATCTCCATTGACCCCCCTCTAGCTAGGGTCAATCAAAAAACTTCTCTAAAGCTGATTACAGCCTCCTAAGGGATGCTATAAACAGCTTCACTGCCCCCTCCCCCTCTACAAAAACTGACACCAGTATCCAAAACTATACCAAATTACTATACGAACATTTATATAGATACATGGAATCAGGAATACTTGACAGGACTAAATCATCCTCTGTAAGGAAAAGTAAACCTGTCTGGTGGACATCTGCAATAAATAAACTCTATAACAAAATAAAAAAATTGCTGTCCAGGACCAAGAAGGAGCAGGTGCCCAACTGGAAGTAATCTCTCCTTAGCCTTAACAAGGAAATAAGAGCACTAGTGAAATCCTCCAAAGCAAATTTCGAGTCCAAAGTGGCCACATCTACTAGAGACAATCATAAGGCCTTCTTCACATATGTCTGTAATCTGAAAGGTAGCACCCAAATCTGTTCAGAACTGGTGGTCAAGAACACCACATATACTAATGCCGTAGATATAGCAAACTTCTGGTTGACAGATTCAGCAACATTTTCTCCCCTCTGTCCCCCCATCAGTAAATCAGGACATTCCCATTACCTGCCCCATCCCCTTATATCTAGTGATTAGGTCATCACTGCTCTCTCAAAGGCAAAAAATACAGCCTCCGTGGGACCTGATAACAACACAGGCTGCATCCTACATGAACTCAGGTAGGAACTTGCAGCACCATTAGGCACCCTATTCAACCAAAGCCTGAGTTCTGGTTTTGTCCCACCTGAGTGAAGGACAGCCACTGTCATACCTTTACACAAAGGTGGAGCATCCACTGATCCAGGAAATTATAGACCCATCAGCCTAACTAGCCTGACCTGCAAGGCCATGGAATGGATTAACATAGACCTCATTAACAAGGACATTGTCAACCTCCAAACACTCGATCCCACACAGTTTGGCTTCATCAAGGAGAGGTCATGTCTGTTACATATGGTTGACTTTTTTGAGGCAGTCACCAAAGCCATGGATGAGGAGAAGACAGTGCACATTGCCTACCTTGACCTGGCTAAAGCCTTCGACACTATTCCCCACTCAGGTATAATAGATAAACTCTCTCAACTAGGCATTAATCCATATGTTACCAGATGGGTAGCCAACTGGCTCACTGATAGAACCCACCTAGTCAAAATAGGGGAAGCCACCTTAAGCAGTAGACCCGTATCAAGTGGCATATCCCAGCACTTGGTCTAGGGGCCTCTGTTATTTGGGATATACTTTTCTGAGGTACAGGCCAAAACCAGTGGGCTATGGCTGACCAAGTTTGCAGATGACTGCAAGTTGGGAGCTGTCATCAATTCCCCTAGTGACGTGAACATCCTCCAAGAGGGTCTCACCCAAACAAATGACTGGTGCCAGAAACATGGCCTCAAGCTGTATACAAAAAAATGCATCATCATCCCCTTTGGGGAGAAATATGTCCCCACAGATTATCACATTAATAACAATGTTCTAAGTGTGCAGTCAATCGTGAGGGATTTGGGCACGCAGAATGATAACACCTTGACTTTTGACCACCATGTTGCTTATATTGATGGACAGCTTTCTACATGGCTCACCTCATAAGTATGGGTATCTCATCCAGGGACAAGGATATCATAACATCCCTGTATTTTTCCCTTATAAGGCCCATTATTGAGTACAATGCCCCATTCGGCATGTATCTCACAAAGCACATGTAGCAGCTGGAGAGACCACAGTGGTTCCTCACCAGGAGAATCCAGGGCCTCAAAACTCTACTATACACAGATAGGCTAAAAGCCCTATCCCTCTACTCTGTTTCATACTGACTCATCAGAGGTGACCTCTGTCTGGCATACGAGGTGATCTTGGACGCCATCTTGATGGGACTGCTGCTTATCCACAAGTCAAGCTCCACTCAAGTAACCCACACATGTGGCCTCAACCTGGTCTGTGAGATCAATAGGACTTGCTGGCAGGACAGATTTGTGTCCCAGAGACTCCCCCATCAGTGGAATAAACTCCCTCTCCCCGTCAATCAGAGTACATATTTACCCTTTTTTAAGCACAATCTGGATAACTGGATGGGAAATAGAAAATACATCTCCGGGATTCCACCCATATCCCTGCTGGACAGGGGCATCTGGTACTAATTTGTCTATGCATGGGCTAAACTTTTGGCTAGGCTTATAAGGGCCTCAGAGCCAATAGCCTAGTAACTTCCTATGATCCTATGAAGTTCCATGTTAATCACAGCATTTTCAACAGTTCTGCTATGCAGAAACCCAGTGATGCAAGTGCTAGCAACACATGTAGATAGCATTCTGAATGTTGACCACCAAGTCTCCACACTGCTATTGGAAGCTTATGTTGTGCAAATCATAAGTCACACCATCAAATTGAGATCTTAGGATTGTATGACAGTACTGTAGTCATACCTCATTACAACACTAATAGAGTATAATGCTCTTTTTTACATGTAGCTCACCAGACACATGTTCCACCTAGAGAGACCACTGGGATTTCTCAGCAAGATATCACAGAGCTGCAAACCATGTCATTATGTATGTGGATAGATTCAAAGCCTTGTCACTGTAATCATTATTTTACAGGATGAGATGATCTCTGCCTGACCACCAGCCCAGACTCTGAACCTGCCCTGGTGGGAGTACTGCATAGCCAAAAATGTGATATAGATGATGACATTGACAGCGCTGTTGATGACAAGATACAACAGTGCCCCATATGCTGGTGTAAAATGCTCTCTTAATGTCAAGCAACAGCTCACTCACACACATACACACACACACACACACACACACACACACACACACACACACACACACACACACTCAGTTGATTGTAGTGAAAATAGAAACCCTACCTATCTAATAACACAGACTACAGAACCGAGTACTCTATGCAGTGCCACAGCACAAGTCCAACTTGGAGTGTGTCAGACAACACTTTATAGCTGATAACACCAGCAGTATCTGTTGAGGAGAAGATAACAGTGTCCCACATGCTGGTGTAAAACACTCTCTCTAATGTCAAGCAACAGCTCGCTCACACACACACACACACACACACACACACACACACACACACACTTGACTGTAATGAGAGTAGAACCCCTACCTATCTAATTACACGGACTACAGAACCCAGTACTTTATACAAACACCATGGCACAAGTCTAATTTGGAGAGTGTCAGACAACATTTTATAGTGGATGATATTAGCAGTGTCTGTTGAGAAAACGATAACAGTGTCCCACATGCTGGTATAAAATACTCTCTGTAATGTCACACATACACCCATTGACTGCAGTGAGAATAGAACCCCTATCTATAAATACGCAGACTACAGAACCCAGTACTTTACGCAAGGATCACAACACAAGTCTGATTTATAAAGCAGTGTAGGTGAACTTATAGTAGATGACATCAGCAGGCCATGTGAGAGACAAGGGGTTGGGAGGCCTGCATGAAATGGATGTGTAGGCATGTGTAAGTATCAAAATGTTGGCAATCCATGTCACTGAGGAAGTAAATGCATGCTTCTGCTCTGCTATCTAGACACACACACCAAGTCCACTGGAGTTAGAACAGAACTCCTACCTAAGTACACAGACTACAGAACCCCGTACTTTACACAAGCACATGGCACAAGTCAGATTTATACAAGAGTTCTGGTGAATTATAGTAGATGACATCAGCAAACCATGTGGGGGACAACAGGTTGGGAGGCCTACATAGGCACATAGCTTCATAGGTTTATATGAGGCCATGAGCCTAATAGCACTAGGGTGTTTAGAAGCCTAGCTGTGTAAAAATGCAAGTACTCTTATTAAGCATAGTAGGATAGTCATTTTTAGCAGAGCAAGTTTGTGAGCAGCACCAACAGGACCTGCCCATGAGGGACATAGGTGCCAGCCCAGAGGTAAATTTGCAGTCACCCAACCAGTACTCAAGGATGCACTTGAACAGGGTCATTGAGGAGCACTGCTTCATATGCAGTGGGAGCCTTTTACAGAAGGGTATGAATCGTTGTGAGATATATCTGTCATCCCACCATGTTCTGTTTATATCACAGGCTAGGTTGAGAACCCTAGGGAAAATAATTCTTGTCTCATTTGAATTACAGATGTCCATCATTTCCAGAAGGGCAGAGTCTGAGACTGCTCTGCAAGGCAGTATAGGTGACTTCTCAGCAGCCTGCATGATACTGAATACAGTGACAGTTATATCAGTCTTTCCACATATGTCATGTTTGGAGGCCTTGGATTCTCCCAGGCACAACCCTGTGTCTTCTCCAATCACTGCAGGTATCTGGTGAGGTACAGACAGATGTGAGCATTGTACTCCATTATTGGTGTGATAAGGTAGAGTTCTGCAGAGGTATGACTACTCTGGTCTTGGATGTGATGCTCATATGTATGATATGCGCAATGCAGATTGTGTGTGTTACCACTATGGGCACATTGTGATAGTGTAGATTGCTATCAACATGTGTTCCCAAGTCTCACAGCACTGTGTTTGAGCTTAGGGGTTGTTATGTATATGAAAATTAGCAGGGGTACATCATTGACAAAGGGGGCAATGAGTCATTGTATGCTTAAGGTTCAATCCATGAGTTTGGTACCAATCATTAGTCTGTGGCAGCCCCTTCTGTAATATTACTATCATTGGGAGACTCTATATGAGTGCATCCAGTTAACAGTTATCTGCAAACTTGATAAACTGTAGGCCATCTACTGTTGCCTGAGCATCTTTTCCAAACAGATGAGGGCCCAGCACAGATCCTTGTGATATTCCACTGGTGAGTGGGCTAGTAGTGGCAGTGCAGTCCCCAACTTTGACAGTGTGCATTCTGTATTTGAACCAGTTGGCTATCCATCTAGTACTGTATGGCCTAATTCCCACATGGAACATCTTTGCTTTGATATGAATGGGGAGTAGTGTCAAAGGCCTTGGATAATTCAGCATAGACATTATGTCCTGGTATCCCTCATCCAGGTCTTTGGGTTCGGTATCGAAGAAGTCCACAAGGGTCAGTAAGCAATATTTACCCTTGAAAAAACAAAAATGGGTAGGGTCAAGTGTGTTGAAGGTCACCTAAGTCCCTGTGGATATGGTCCATGTTGACTGCTTCACTAGCCTTACAGATAAGGCATTTTAGGCATATGAGTCAATAGTTGTAGTTCTGCATGTTACCAGATTGATGTGCATTGTATAGCACACAGCATTTGATATCACATTTTGCAGTGTGGTTGATATATGCGTGGAAAAAGTACTGAGACACCAAGGTTGCAGTGCCTGGGGGGGGGGGGGTTGCAAACACATGGATGTATTGTAAATGCGTGACATACTATTAGGTAGGGCCCTCAGTTTTTAATGTTTCCACATGTAATTTTATGTCATACACATGGGCAGTAAACAGCAGTAATACAGCATAATGCAAACATTTCCATAGTTCTGCGAGCAGCAGGTTTGTGCAATGGTTAGCAAAGTGCATTTCATGTAGGTAAGCACTGCACAGACATGAGCCACATTGCTAAATCCTGACAGTTAGTACTGAGTCTATGAAATACACCTAATGTTTCACTGACTCTGTGGCAGTATGTGTTAATGCATTGGTACATTCCTTTTTTGGGCCAGATGGTACTAGATTTGAATACAGGTGTATCTAATACTTTAAAGTACTTTACATTACAGAGTGATAATGCAATACCATGAATTGTTTATACAAGATGCATTGTTGTGTGTTGGCGTATTCTATTTTTTTGACCAGCTTAATGGTGTTAAAATGGTGTAGACAGTAAAGTGGTGAAATAGGGAGCAAGCAGGGGGAAGAACAAAGTCTGACAATTAGTACTGAGTCTCTGGAATACACCTGCTGCTTAATTTACTATGTGGCAGCATGTGTTAATGTAGTTAATGCAGTGATGCATTCCTTTTTGGGGCCAGATGGTAGTGGGTTTGAATACAGCTGCATGTAATACTTTTAACTAATTTCGCATTACCACTGCTACATGTTGGTGCTCAATGCACACCATCACACAACAATAAAGAAAAAAATGGGTAACATATGACAGTGGTTAAATGGAGAGTTAGTAGGGGAAAGAACAAAAGGAAAGCAGGGCATGAATGTGCAGGAAGGAGGTAAGAAAGAACTATAGTTATCCATTTCTTTAACAGTGTAAATTGAACATGTGCAAAATATTAACTTAATTTGGACTGTCATCTCCAGAGAAAGGGATGACCACAACACAATCATGTTGTATAGCTAATTGGACTGAATCAAGTGTGTCAAGAAGACACTTGTGAAATGTGGGGTGATGTACAGGACAATTTTTTTTGTTTGTTTGTTTGTTTGTTTGCTGAACAGGTGCCCATTTTTTTTTTTTTTTGATAAAGGGAGGAATGTCAGGGATGGTACATAGGTATGTCTGGGTAAGGTAAGTTGTGTAGGTGAAGAAACAATAGAAGACTGACAAGACAAACAAGACAAGAGGTAGGGACGGTGATGGAAACAAAACGTTAGGGGGCACCATGATTGGGGTGAGGGTGGGAACATCCAGAACCCAAGGCCATCAAGTTGGGTAACAGTGAGAATTGAGTTCTTACCCACTGGACTGTCATCACTGTCACCTCACTCCACCGCTGGCTGGCTAGAGTACTTGATGTCTCCTTCTCCTCCTCCTACTACTGTGGAAAATGAGGAAGAGCTGCCGCTCCACCTGGAGTAGGTGTGCACCAACATTGTCGCGCACAACCCTACCTATACCTGGAATCTCAGTGCAGGTGATGAAATCACCATCTCTGTTACTGCTCCTGGAGGGTACCAAGGACTCAGTCTCCAGGTTATGACTCTGAGGGGGCAGGTTGTGTAGGGGCAGTAGAGTTGGTGCTGTCAGGTTGACTCCCAGTTATCATGTTTATTGGGAATGCACACAATGTTTGAAGATGTTGTGCTCCACTTACCATTGGGCAAACACAGTGCTCAGCAGTGAGCACGTCCAAGAACAACTTTTGTGTGATGATAAGAGGAGAGCAACAGTAGCAAGCAGATCAAATTCAAGGTTATTGGATGTACAGTCAGTTGTGTATGTGTGTTAGACAAATGTGAATGCCATGGCAATCCAGATATCAGAAATGTACTTAAAAGAATATAGTACACAATATACACACACTGTCATACATTTAAGAATAAATGTGATAATACATAGATAAATGAATACATAACTGACCCAATACTAGTGCATTAACCCTCATACATATAATTAATATCAGCTACACCATGTCAATTGTTATAAGTGAGAGTGACTATAATGGGAAGTGGAACAACAGTAAGAGTGTATGGAATATGTTATATTCAAACACAAGACCATGTGTATGGCAGTCCTACACTTACACCTGTTTCCACAAAAAGGTTGAGGAAGCATTTGCCTGTGTTTAAGTTCATTGCTATAAACTGCAATGTCACAACAGTAAAACAAAGGTCGTGCACCCTGTACTAGAACCCAAGACCATCTGTATTTTTGTCCTACACTTAACACCTCCTTCCACAGCACTCGTTACATGACATTCCTTATTTTACTAATCATTTTTAAGGTTTTGCTGTGAACAGCAGTGTAATGTCACTTATTGGGTTTATGCGATGCCCAGTAGTATTAACTGAATACATCCTGCTTCTATTTTAGACTGTCTGGGTCCTGTCTGCTTCCTGGGTAGGTCAGCAATCCAGTTTGTGCACAGCCAAACCTGACATTAATTTTTCTCTGTTTCCCTTGTTTGCCCTATGCGGTGCATCACGCAAACACTGGCCAATAAAAAAATAAATAAAAGAAAGAAAAGGGATAGTAGCTGAAATGAGGAAAAGCAATCTATGACATACACAATAGAAAATGTTATTACACATGAGATATTTCTACTTAGGTCTGACATTTATAATGCTAGATCCACTGTGGCGAAGCCTTACTTCTCCCACAATGTTAGCCCAACAGGAGATTATGTTTAATCTAAAGAATATTTTTATGTGTTCCTCTGTTTTTTGGTAGTAATATTAACTTTATAACAGAAGTTATGAAGAAGTACTGGCTTATATTAACTAGTGACTCGAATGTCAGGAGGATCGTTGGTGATACACCTAGTTTTTCCTTTAAGAACAAGAAGGATTTAAAATGCATGTTATACTATTCTAAAACTGCAATGAAATATTCATGGAATGGAGTTTTGTTTGTTATGTCTCCTTGTAGGAAATCTAATTTTTGTATGTATATCGAATGATCAGGCCAGTATGAACATTCTGAAACAAGGAAAATGTTTATTTTTAATGTTAAGGTTAATTGCGACACCACTGATGTAGTTTATCTAGCTATCTGTTCTTGTACATCATTCTATGTAGGAAAAGCGAACAGACATAAGGATAGAATAAGGGAGCATCTGTATGACATAAGAAAATGTAATTTGACAAATGCATTAGCAAAACTTGTACAAATGTATGTAAAATGTAATTTGACAAATGCATTAGCAAAACTTGTACAAATGTATGTCCAGGCGCATATATTTACATTTTAATTATGGAAAAGGTCATGCTTAGTGATCATGGGGGAGATCTGGAAAATATTACTGAAGTGTCTGAGGCCAGGTGGATCATTAAATTAAGAGCAGATACAGGGAAGGGTCTCAACAATAAGGTTCCATTGAAGCACCTTTTGAAAGTTAGATCAATATGTAAATAAAGAGGCCATACAGATTTTATGAGTATGTTTGGATAATATTTAGCTTTCATGTAGCTGTCTCTTTAAGATTCACTGCATGATAATCTGCTGTTTTAATTTGTTGCTTTAATTAATGTTCTTCACAGCTGTTGATTGGTTGTAATCTATGTGAGTATGTATTTATATTGGTTTTAGCACAAGTGATTTATAACGTTTGATGAAGCAGTATAATTACTTTGTTTGTCTTTCGGATTTTCCCGGTTAGGGGTTGCCACAGCAGAACTCCGGTCCGCTGATTGGCAGTGGATTTTTTTATGCTGCCAAGTTGCCAACCCGATGCCAAACCTTCAATGAATGCACACCCATTCACACACGCACCTAGCTGCATGTCTTTAAACATCACTTTACCACAGGGAGGACATGCAGATTCCACAAAGAAGGCGCTCCAGCCAAGAATCGAACAGGAGAACCTCTTGCTGTGAGGCGACAACTCTAGCCGCTGCACCACTGCGGCCCAACTACTTTGAAAGCACAAATGTCCTTTAATAAATGTTGCTTTATTTTAGTCATTGTTGATTTGTTTTTGAGCCGCCTCATTGTTTTGATTCACTTATATGTTTTTTGTATGCATTTTGGTACTTAAGTGAATCATTCATCCTCTGTGCTACATTTCTAATGAAGAAACTTGCTTGGTGAATGAAGGGTTGCATTGAGAAACCAATTTTCTTCTGTTATGTTGTAAAGTTGATGGATTATGCATGACATGTAGTAGAGGGTGAGGGCCTTAAACACAGTTATACATTGGCTCCCATTTAACTAATGATATTCTGGTCGGTAGGCAAACAGGCAGCAGCACACTTCTGAGTCATGTATTAAGTAGTGTGTATTATTTCAATGCAATCAATTTAATTTTGGAAAAATGTGCATGTTCAGCATCAGATATGTGAAGTGAAAGATTGGTTTTTTAAATGGGATTAAGAGAGTAAACCTTTTTTACACCCGTGTGTATTTAATTTCTTCACTGTTACTTACCCAAATGTTTTAAGAATTAATATCAGTTTTTAATCTTATTTTAGTTTGAATTTGTTAACCATGGTAGAGAACGGATCTCATTGGATGTATTTTAGTCTCAGACCAGAGGAAAGTGCAGTAGATACATGATATTTTATACAGAATGAATTGACAAAATGCAATACATAACTATTTAAGATACATGGTGAATATAGTAGGCTTGAGTGTACGACGGAAATAGATAAATGACATTTAATACAGACTGACTGAAAGAGCACAATATTAACCAGCAATATATGCAGAGCTGACATCACAGCTGGCATTCTGAAGGAATCACAATAAAAGATGGAGTCAGACCAGGAAAAGGGAATAAAGAGGTTAAGTTATATCAGCAGAGAGACATAGTTGCATTTTCATTGATACATACTTGAAGTGAGCTTTTATTTGTGAATAGAAAATAGGATAGGAGGAATTAGAAGGGAGACTTTCCCACAGTTTGAGTCCAAGAACTGAGAAAGCATGGTCTGTGCAGAGATGCTTAGTTGTGGGGGTTTAGGAGAAGACATGAGTGGTTAACATGTCTAAGGTTCGATGCTGCTGTGCATCTGAGCAGTGTAGAAGCTCACAATGTGAAACAGTAAATGTCTTCCCAACAGAGCATGATTATTTCAGAAACTTGAGGAGAATGACTTGCTATGACATATGATTCCCATGTCCATAGCATTGTAAGACTATTTTTCTACTATTGCTCCTATTTCTGAAGTTGAAAAGGAGGCTAGTAGGCTGCAACCATTTGGACTGTACTGCAATTTCTCCTTTTATGCATTTTTTTTTTACTATTTTTCATTTCTTTGTTGTCCTTTTTCTTACCTAATTCTTTTTCCACCAGTGTTAGTCTACCTGTTGCAGTTATCCAAAGTGAATTTATGGGCATTCTGACAAGTTAATTTGTGTTTTTATTGTTTGAGGGCAATCATGAACACTATGACTGGCATTCACTTTAATTATTTATGTAAAGTGATGGAAATAACCTTCTTGGGTCATGTGTCTGCCTCCTATTTGAGTGTATGTGTTTCTTTTGCCCTGTATCTCATGTGTAATACAGTTGTCATACAGTCTGTATTTGTGCAGAAGTGGGTATAACATTCATAATGTGGTAGGTTAGCAGATTTCTTTATTATAGTACCTTGAACACTGTTACAATAAACTTTATCATAACCTTGAAAAGTATTATAAAAATGTTACCATGAATTAAATAAGTAACAGTAAAATAATACTAACAGGCATATATACATATATATATATATATATATATATATATATATATATATATATATATGTATATATATATAATTTATGTAACTCAAGACTATGGTGTATGCAACTTCTAGGGAGTGGAGATTTCTGCTTAGACTCCTGACACTGATTACTTTATAAATTGGTGGATTTGTAACAGTAATATGCTGTATTGCAGAAGGAAGAACATCATTGCAAAAAAATTAAGTGTGCTGCCCAGTGGAATGAACCATCAAACAAATCAGAGGAGACATGAGTTATACCAAATCCCACATTTGATGTCAATTTGGCCTCCCATGCCAAGGACAGCCACAATACATTCCTTATGCACATCCACAAATTCAAAGCCAATTCACAGTTTTGTGCAGAGCTTCTTGTAATGGTGCCGCCAGCGATGAGTCAGGAGAGGATCAAACCTACTGGCATACTAATTCAGCTGTACATTTACCCCTGTCCTACCTTAGGAAATACAATTAAATATGACTCTCCCAAATATAATTTGGCAACAGGTCCTCAATGATCTTTCTAAGGGCAAGAACACTACAGTGATGCTCCACAAATTATGGTCTTCCTATGAGTTTTATTGTGTATTTCAGAGGAAAGGAAATTCTGAGTCTATTTCTGTTATACGCCAGTAGGTGAAATCTATTTGCATGTGTATTATACTGTCGTACTTTCATGATGAATTTCATCATCAGTATTGACAGAAAGTGCTTTGATATGACATTTGAAGTCAACATGATGTATGTACTGTTGTAATGTTGTTTTTTCCTGGGCAGGTAAGATCCATTTCCACTACTTGAGAAGATCAACTGCTGTATTAAGTTAAACTAAATTACTACGAATATTTGAGATACATTGATATTGTTCTTTCCTCTGTGAGGAATTGATGTGTGTGTAATTGCATACCTTAACATCTGTAGTTTAATACATTACCAAAATATATGTAATTACACATTACCAAAATGCATTTTGCACATCATTTTTGTCATTTATGTATTGTGATTTCTGTACACATACAGTGTGCCATGCTATTTAATCTTATGTAGGTGTACACATGACCACTGTCCCAGTATGTAAGACGTCGTTGAATATTTATATTGCAATGAGATTCTACAAACGAGTTAAAAGAGTTACAGAACAGAGGATAAGGAAGTCATTTGCACGAAACTTCACAGTGGTTTCCAACTAGTGTTGTTAGATGCATGTGTTCTTCAGACTGCTTACTACCAGTACATACAGCAGTATGATCGCAGAAATGCACCACCTGCTTTGCATTAGTAAGTATTTTGGGAAATGTAATGATTAGCATAATATGTTTCCTTGCATACATGTATTTCAGCAGAGTTTAGTAATATAAATACATTGCAGGTATGACCAGACAAGGTAGCACAGTGTATGCAGTTGTGCCACCTGAAATTTGAAAGCTTTGTCATGAGACTGTGCTGAACATTGCCTTCTTGGTTTGATGTACAGTGCATATTGTGTTGTATGGTACTTAGTGAGCAAAATTATAGCATTCTAAAAAGGGTCCATCTTTTTTTCAGTAAATACAGTCCCATGGCTTACTGTCAATTGGTGTGATGGTGCAGGGGATACCTGGGAATGGAAGCTAGAGTACTATTGCTGTCTTGCTGTATTTCCAAAATCAGGGGTACATACCTAATTGAGGAAACTGTTTACTGCCATTTCAAACCAGAAAGCATAAAAGTATAAATCCACCACAGAGGTATACAGAAATGTACTGAATGCGCTTAAATTATCCTGTTTAAAAATGCTTATGCTGTGCATGGCTAAATAATAAAATGGTTGGAAAAATGCTGAAATAGAAGGTGTAATATTCATTCCATGACAATAAATGTATATAAGTAATAGTTTTATGGTAACTGAGATGTATTTGTTTGCATAACAACTTTTGCAATTACTTACTTCAGTAGGAATTTTCCATGTTATACATTCCTGAAGAAGTACATGAGAACACACTAAACAGTACTGTAATTCTTTCCCACCATCAAAGCAGTCACTGTGCTTATTCATGAAATATGTTGGTTTGACCATACCGATTGTGAAATATTGTAAACCTACTTGAATTGTAGGTAATGACAATCCCCGGGATTCATGAAGCTTGGCGCAAAGCCTGCGTTAGGCTTGCGCCGAACGTGCGGCGTGCAGATGGTGCAGTAGCGACATATGCATATTAATGAAAGTGCACTGCCACCACATCCACGTGCGTAGGAAATGAGTGCGAGTGCATGGGGTGTGCCGAAGAGCCGCACAGAGGCGTGGAAATGTCGGCTGCTGACGTGCAACCTAAAATGCTGAATATTACAGTCTGCCTGCAATAGTAATCACACATGTCAGTGTCCATGGATACTGAAATGTATGCAAAGCATGCAAGACAGTTCTTGCGAACACAAAATTAAGAAGCAAACACAAATGCACGTTAGCGAATATCGAGTCTCCATCCCTTGAACAAATGACATTTAAAACCATATGCCCGTATTCTAATGCAGTGTTGATAGTTATACCAAGTTCATAGGTTCATAGGTTCATACTAGGCTATCTGCCCTAGGGCATTTATAAGCCTAGCCAGAGTGTGTTTGGCTTTCGCCACCCATTTTAAATTAATTTTGCTATGCCCTTTTTTGAGGTTAGTATACTGTGCCTCTGTCTAACAGTGACACAGAAGTGATACCCGGGGTAAACCTACGATCCCCCATCCACTCATCAAGATTCCTCTTGAAGAGAATCAATGAGGGACTCTGCCTAACCTGGACTGGGATTTTATTCCAGAGGGAAGGGAGCCTCTGGGTTATGAATCTGTCCCTCCAGCATGTCCTATTTATTTCAGTGCTGAGGTTCACGTCTCCCGAGCGCGTAGCTCGATGGGATTTGGATTTTCTGAGGTGCAGCATGTCCATTAATTCCGGGCTGGACATGGCTTTATACGTCAGGCACATATCGCCTCTGAGCAGGCGGTATGCCACTGAGTAGAGCTGGAGTTTCTTTAACCGGGCAGCATATGGCATCTGTTTGAGCCCTTTGATCCTCTTGGTGAGGTACTTTTGGGGTCTTTCCAGTTGCTGCAGGTGTCTGGTAAGTTACATCCCAAAAGGGGCATTGTACTCAATTATGGGCCTGATGAGGGATGATTAAAGAGGCACGATGACCTCCCCTGATCTAGATGTGTATCCCTTCATGATTAGGTGGGCTATATAAAATGTTTTTCTAACCACTTTGGCCACGTGCTTGTCAAATGAGAGATTGCTATCAACTTGGGTCCCCAGGTCCCTAATTACTTCTTCCATACTTAATGGATTACCACTTATGTGGTAATTTGTGAGCACTTTGATTTTGCCAAAGGGGATGACTATACACTTTTTGGCGTTTAGCTTGAGGCCATGGCTCTGGCACCAGTTGTCTGTTTCTATGAGGCCCTTTTGGAGGATGCTTGTGTCGGCTGGAGAGTCGATTATGGTGCCCAGTTTGCAGTCATCCGTGAACTTGGTCAGCCACAGTCCTTCTGTGTTGGCCTGTACCTCTGAGAAATATATACTGAACAAGAGAGGTCCCAGGTCTGAGCCTTGTGGGATGCCACTTGTAACAGGTTTGGAGACTGACATGGCTCCAGCAATTCTAACCATGTGGGTTCTGTCCTTGAGCCAGTTTGCAACCCATCTAGTGACATAGGGGTTTATATTTAAGCTGGTGAGCTTATCTATAATGCCCGAGTGGGGTATTGTATCGAAGGCTTTTGCAAGGTCCAGGTAGGCTGTGTGGACCACCTTCCCCTCGTCAATGGCCTTGGTGACTGTTTCAAAGAAATCGACCAGGTTTAAGAGGCAGGATCTGCCCTTAACAAAGCCGAACTGGGTAGGATCCAGTGTCTGTAGGTCCCCAATATCTTTATTTATAAGGTCCATGATGATCCTTTCCATAGCTTTGCAGACCAAGCTAGTCAGGCTTATGGGGCAATAGTTTCCAGGATCCGTTGAAGCACCACCTTTGTGGAGAGGGACCACCATTGCTGGACGCCACTCTTTGGGTACATATCCTGTAGTAAGGCTGAAAATGAACAGTAGTTTTATGTTTGGGTTTAGCTCTTCTTGGAGTTCATTTAGGACACAGCCCGGGACACCGTCTGGTCCCATTGATGCTGTGTTTTTTGCTTTGGAGAGTGCGGCTCTTACCTGAGCATCTGAAATGTCAGGGGGGCAGCACTCTGCTGGGAGAGATATTTGCCCTTTTGGTGGGGAGGGGGGGGGAGTTTGCGCTGAACCTGTCAGCTAGGATGTTGGCAATGTCTGTGGTTTTGGTGTATTTTTTGTCATTTTGGACTAATTCTGAGCATATCTGGGAATTCCCACCCAGGTTCCTAACATAACTAAAGAAAGCCTTGTGATTATCCTTAGTGTCCTGTGCAATTTTTCTCTTGAAGCTGGCCTCAGACGATTTTATGAGTGCCCGTAGTTTTTTGCTAATACTGATCAGAGATGCCTTCCCTTTTTGGGATTTTGCTCTATCATGTAGTAGCTTCCTCCTTCTATTGTATAGTTTGTTTATGGCTGGGGTCCACCAGACAGGATGTCTGCCTTTGGAGGATTGGGTCTTGGTTTTATTTGGGATTGCATGATCCATGCATTCCTGAAGGTGTTCATAGAATGCGTTTATAAAGGATTCTGCGGTCTGGGCCGTATTTTCCACAGGCCTGGGGCTTTGAAGGATTCCACCTCAGTTTTGAGGAGTGTGAAATTTGCTTTAGAGAAGTTTTTCACTGTGGTTTTCTGGGCAGGGGGTGGGGTTGGGATGTGAATATCCAGTGAGATTAGTTTATGGTCTGATCTTACCAGTGAGGGATACACTTCTGGTCTGGAGCATAGAGTCCCCATGTTGGTGATGATCAGGTCCAGTATGTTTTCCCCTCTTGTGGGAGTGGTAACAAGTTGTGCCATAGCATTTGAGTTTATAAATTCTAGGAACCTTTGGGCTAGGGTGTTGGAGCTAGAGTAATGCTCCCAGTCTATGTTTGGGTAGTTGAGGTCGCCCAATATAATAGTGTTTGGAGAGACCTTCATATTTTCCAGTGTTCTCAGGAAGGCCGAGTGGAGTTCCTGGGTTTGGGAGGGTGGTCTGTAGCAGGCTATAATCTGGAAGGCAGTTTTACCCACTGTTAGTTGCACATGGATAGTCTCTGATGCTTCATGCTGTGCCACCAACCTGGAGGTGTGGGTATCTTTGACGAATATTGATACTCCCCCTCCTTTTGTGGTTCGGTCCAAGTTTTGGGGCCGAAAAGCATGGTATGAGGTATAACCTGGTAGTGCTGGGGTGCTCTCGGGAGCCTTGAACCAGGTTTCTGTTACTGCACAGATATTGATGTTCTCCATGCTAAGGAGAGTTTTGAGTGCATGCATCTTGAGGTTTAGACTTCTGGCATTGAGTAGCATTACTCTTAGTTTCTTATCCCTTATGATACCTATGGTGGTGGGTTTGTCTTTTGAGCCTTGCCTAAAAAAGGCACTATGGGGGTAGCAAGAGCCTTTGCCAATATCCAAAAGCCCAGGGGTGATAGGTGCAAGCCATCCCTAGTGAAGCATCGTGGCTTGTCAAGCATGTCATCCCAGGCTGACAGGCATTGGATCCCCTTTGAATGACACCAATACTTAAGCCAATTGTTGAAATTGATCATCTTGTCTTCAAATAGTGGCATCATTCTTGGTGAAGGTAAGATGCTACTCAAGGTCAGGGTCATACCGGCCTGGGCTACATGCTCAGAGAGCTCCTCTATGTCTCTTTTCATGTAGTCCAGGGAGGTACATCTCAGGTCATTCACAACAGCATGGACAATGACTGAGTCATATTTGTACTTGCCTTGGAGTGACCTGAGTGCTTGTGTTATGTGGCGGATCCTAGCGCCCGACAGGCAGCTCACTATGACCCTCTCCTTGTTCAGCCTGGTGAGCGGGACGTCAGTGTGCCTGCCGATAGAGTCACCTATTACAAGTGTATCAGGTGTGTTGTTTAGCCTTAAGGGCTGTGACTGTTCGGCACACTGGCTTTGTGAGCTATGTGTTGCACGTGTTTTGTTTTGCGGTTGCTTGGGTGTCTGCTTTGGAGGTCTCTGCTGCTTAGGCAGATTTTTATTTAGAGCCTCTGAGTATGTTTTTGTGTGTTTATGTGTTTGGTTTGCTGTCATGGTAGGTCTATGTGAGACTGGAATTGTAGTGAGTGTGGTTTCTTTCTCCTCCTGACAGGTTACGCCAGTACTGAGCTGAGAGAGCTTAGCCTCCAGTTTGGCTATATGGTTGCATCTCTCACATGTGTTGGAATTTGTTGGGAGGAGGAGAGGGTTGTCTGTGTACATGAGGCAGTTGTAACATTGCCTCAAGATTCCCAGATTCACCAGCTGGACAAGAGAGGAGATTGACAACTGACCTTTGGACATGCTAGAATAGTATTGGGAATTCCTTTATAATTGAAAAAAAGGGCCAATGGGGAACAAGGTACTCAAGGGGAGTTTGTGAGGGTGTAGTGCTTTTAATTTTTTAGCGCTGACCTATATAATTGCTTTAGTGAGCAAGTGCCAGGTAACTTAAATACAATGTGCTGCAGGTAACTTAAATGCAAAAATGACAAACAGTAACTTTTATTTAAGTGAAACAAGGAAATAAGTACAGTAAGCAATGCAGATATCACTAGGGATCCATGGAAGCGCTGAAAAGCCATGTTTTAGGTGGAATTAGCATTTCAGGGAAATAACAAGCAAACAAACAACAAGCATACAAACAAAGCTAGATTCAGCAGGCCTGGATCTAGTCTATGCTACAGCAAACAATGTGTACCAATTTCAGTAAGAAGCAGTTCAAATATGCAGGCACTATAAGCCTTTATCCAGAAATTCCCAGCTCAGAAGGGCAGAGTCCAGCCATTCCTCCCACAAGAGTGCAGACCACGAACCCTCTTAATGTAAAATAACTGGCCTGAAGCCCAAGTGCTTGAACCAGAACTAATACACTTTTAGAATAACAGACACTGAGCCCTCAATCAGCAGTTCCCAACTTAGAAGGATGTGAGCTACCTGTCCTGCCACCACAGTGCAGGCCACAAACCTTCCTAATGTAAAACAACTGGTCTGAAGCCCAAGTGCTTAATCCAAAAGACTTAGAATGATAGCTACACTTTAATCAAGTTACTACCAAGCAGTAATAAATACAATTGAATACTTTAAAGAATGCCTGGATTAGTGCTCAAGTTATACAAACAAAGCTAGATTCAGCAGGCCTGGATCTAGTCTATGCTACAGCAAACAAGGTGTACCAGTTTCAATAAGAAGCAGTTCAAATATGCAGGCACTATAAACCTTTAACCAGAAATTCCCAGCTCAGAAGGGCAGAGTCCAGCATCTCCTCCCACAAGAGTGCAGACCACGAACCCTCTTAATGTAAAATAACTGGCCTGAAGCCCAAGTGCTTTAACCAGAATTAATACACTTTTAGAATAACAGACACTGAGCCCTCAATCAGCAGTTCCCAACTTAGAAGGATGTAAGCTACCTGTCCTGCCACTTCAGTGCAGACCACAAACCTTCTTAATATAAAACAACTGGTCTGAAGCCCAAGTGCTTAAACTAAAAGGCTTAGAATGAGTTACACCAAGCAGTAATAAATACAACTGAGTACTTTTAAGATGACGCAAAAGCAAAATAAAGTAGGAAGAAACACAAATACAGTAAAAGCAGATACATTTTTTTTTTTTTTTTTTTTTGAGTGAGCAAATGAGATGGGCCCAGGAGGAGTATTCAAGTGCAAATTTACAAGAGGGGCAGGCAGTTTCAAAGCCACCAAGATTAACATCAAGACAAAAACAGGGAAGGTGGGTGCGGACCTACTGAAAAAACAGTCAACTTCCAGCTAGATATTGCTCAATGCAACACAAACAAATTACTTTAAATCGTGTATTATTTGATAAAAGTGCAGGTAAAAATCTACTTAACTCCACTCATGTAGGTCTTTGTTGGCCAAAGCTCACAGTTTAAACAGAAAACAATTCACTGTACCACTTGTATAAGACAGAAACTGAATAACAATGAGGTAAACTACCCCCACTTATCACTGGCTATGGAGGTTTTTTAACAAGCCTTAACTGAAAATACCACTTGTATAAGACCTTCTAAGTGGAAGTGAAATGCATCATGTTAGCGAGCCGCCAATAGCTAAGTCTAGCCCAATGGTCAGGGTCACCACCTGTCCCACATTGTGAGGGACAGTACACATCTGGGCAGTTGAGTCCATACCAAAACCATTATAAATGTAAAATATCCTGCGACCGTATGACATAATTATATCCCACATCGCATGTAATAGTCACATACAATAGTTATTTCCGTATGTAACATACCACATGTTACAAGAAATAGAATAAGCAAGTAAACGAAACAGAAGGAGCATATAAACTGCTACAATAATAAGCTAAGATGTAGGCATAAAAAGTACTATCTGTTGTACTGACCGTGGGTATGTGTTGTCCTGTAGAATCTGATTTGTGTCTGGAATATATCCCATCCTGCCCATATGAAAAGGTGGCAACCCTACCAATGGTCAGAGCATTCGGCCAAAATCTGCCCATTTGCGGTCCAAGCCATTCTTGTCAGAATGTGTCAAAGATGAACGGGTATCACCCGGGTGTACCTACCATGTCATGAAAGATAAGTATTTGCATGTACCTATGTGCGTGATGTACAGGATGTGGAAGGTGAAAAATCATAGGGTAGTCTTCACAACCATACAGGTACTAGAGATATGTAGTGTATGCAATGTGTTCCCTTGACCGTGCTATGGGCCATCAACCAAAGAAGGGATGGATGGAGTGTGTGGAATATGGGTGTGGGGTGGGTGGGTAATGTAATAATCAGCAAAGGCGAGACTGTGTTGGATGCACAATAGGTGAACTGGAGGTGTATGAGGGAGCAGTGGGTGAATCAGAAAGAAACACAAAGAACAAACATACACATCTGCAATACAACCTGACAGGCCATACTGTAGAACACAATCACACAAACATACGAATATTAAAATGTGTAATACACATGTGCAGAAACGTCACCGGCACATACCCACATAATGGTCTGGACGGAACTGAGCCATCCAACTGCAACACACCTGGATGCATAATTGAATACCCATCATCCCCTCTACAGCACACAACCCACCCCCATTCCTGAACATCCATCAAATCCAGCCATAATTGGGCTACTAGCTTGGCGCAGCCATATCTGCACATAGTAGCCACTACTCATATCTAGTAGGCAGTGTCACCCTAGGCAGAGTCAGGATTGCAAACTATATATCCCTTGCATGTAAAACCCTATCATATTTTCGTAAGTCCAAAAAAATCGAAGGTCGTTTGCTTGTTCAGTTTTCGGATATCCCTCATGCGATAAGTATCCTGTGTAAACATCAGACTTGGTGTCACAACACGATGTCCAGTCCTCTAGACATTTGGACACAAGTTGCATGTGTAGTAGTGGTTCACGAGACTGCTCAGCCTCCTGCTGGCCATGCAGAACCTACTACCCGGGATCAAATACCTGCCCGTGATGCACGTCTCCCCACACGAATTATCGAGAAAATATACTGTACACATTCGCATAGTGGCACTTGGATATACGGTGATTAAGGCGCTGATGTGAGCAGGGTACCTCCTGTCCCACTTTGTGAGGGACAGATCCTGTTTGGGTAGGAGTGTCCTGACCAAGAATGATACGATGGCAAACGCCCTGTGATCGCAGGAACGAACTATGTACCGTATTTCATGTAACAGTTGCCTAAAACAGTTATTTCTGTATGTAAAATACATAAATCATACAAGAAACAGAATAAGCAACTAAAGTGCTACAGGAATAAGCTCTCATCTAGGAAAATAATTAATGTTCTAAACCCTGTACTGACCATGGGTATGTGTTGGCCTAAACAATATGGTGTGTCCAGAATATATCCCATCCTGGACATATGAAAATGTGGCAACTCTACCAATGGTCAGAGCATTCGCACAATAACTGGCCAGCCTCTTAATCACTCATAAAACCAGTGACCTTTGGAGGAAAGGTGTTGAATGACACTTGAATGAATAATGACAATAATTAAGAATAATAGACACTTTTAACTTCAGAAAATAAGTATTAATACATATGCTCTGAATCTGTCAACATGTTTCAAGTTAATAGTATTAATATTGTAGAAGTGTCCGTGTTTGTCCCTGATTTGTCCTTGCCTTGTCCTTGTCACTGTTGAAATTAGTCCCTGAGTGTTTCAGAGGTCTGTACACATATGTACAGCAGCCAACTGTCACATTTGTTGACAGTACTATTGAATACCTGTAGTGAAGTCATAAGTGATGGCCAGAATAATATCCTTCGGATATAGGGAGGAGGTAAAGGCAACAGGGATGCGCGGTGTACATTCAACTGTATGGGAAATGTAAATAGGTATGTAGGTGTATGTACAGACAGATATATATATATATATATATATATATATATATGAATGAATGAATGAACATGGTCACAATAAAGCATTTGTAAAGAATGGGAAGGGAAAAACCAGTGGAACCACCCCCCACCCTATATTATGTAGTGCCAACATAATAATCTCGTCAAATGTGTCCAAACCCTGAGTCTGTAAACACACATAGAATGTTAAAATTGGGACAAACTCTGTCCATGTGCTACATCTGACATTTGAACGGGTACAGGGCAGTTCCGGTCTCCAGTTGGACAAGCCTAAACCCAAATCACCACATGAACACCCTGACAATCAAACACACGTATGTGCCAGGACTATAAGCTTTGGACTTCTGAATATCCTTGGAGTGAGTAAACATGCAGCACGGGTCCAGAGTAGTAGGGGAATAGGGAATGTCGCATGTGTAGTACTGTGGTTTTCCCAGCAGGAGAATGGATGCCTGCTGTGTAAGTGAAGCGATGAGGCATATGCTAGGATAGCTATGAACCATGGGTATACATATAAATGAAGCAGAACACCAATAGTGTAGTGGTTAGAGCATCCACCTAATGTAAAGGCATTCCCGGTTCAAGTACGACTGTAGCACATATCATTTTCTTGTGTAATGAATGCCTCTGTGCTGTAAAGCCAACATTTAAACATGTAAAGGTGAACATGTTTTTCGCATGGGGCCATTAACTGGATTCCTTCAATCAAAGTGGTACTGTCATAATGAATAAGGCACACGTAAGCACAAACAAGTGGCAGTAAACATATGTAACTCACAGTAAGCATATGCAAGTGCGCCTGTGCGGGTGTAAGCAGCTCCCAGCATAGCAAATGTATGTTGTTATGTACAGATGTAACTTATATATATATATATATATATATATATATATATATATATATATATATATATATATACACACACACACATGCACACATGTATATATATATATATATATATATATATATATATATATATATATATGGGTGTGTGTGTGTATAGATATATATCCACAGACATAAAATAAAGAAATATATATATATATATATATATATATATATATATATATATATATATATATATATACATACTGTAAGAATGAACGCAGAAAGAATAAAGCATACACAAGGGTTGTGAAGGGAATCTAGAGCAACTAAGGTATTATATAGTGCTTGCAGCGTATGTCAGATAACCCTGCCTCTGGTGTGACCAGTGGCCATAATATCGTTGAACTGCTACATCAACATTACACACAGACAGAATGTAGTTCATGTTGTGACCACCTACACTTGTAACCCGCAAATGGCCGTAATCCATAACACCAGGAAAGGCACGTATGTGCACATATAAATGATGTGAGACCCTGTGAATACACAAGGCGGTACAAAATGTGTGTAGGGCCCCAAATGCTCTGGAGAGGGCAATGTGTAAAGGTGTGTCATGGCTGTGATATCAGGTGGATAATGGCTGTTACACGTGGAAACTCCACACGGGTGGGGTGGAGAAACTATGGCTATGCAATTATGGATGCAGGAGTGCCAGGGTTGGTTGCACCAGTTCCAATGGAGTGGCCCGTGTAGGTCAGCTAGTATGAAATAGGTATATATGCATACGCACATGCAGACATCAATATGTTGAAGTACATTCTCTGTAACACATGCACTCCATTTATTGACATAAATAATATGAATGTGCGCAGAAACAAATACAGTAGCAGGAATAATAGGCTGTGCAGACGATGAACAGGTCAGATGACACTGTATCACATCACAATTATCATCAGTACTCCGTACATGAACAAATTGCAACATCTGTCCGCTGTATAATGTGCTAAATACCGATTACAAGTTAACCGGAGTGAAGTGTCGGTGTCATAATGACTATGGCAATAGTATGCTGTTGAAGCAGAGATAAAACCCAATACGCATGTGTATGTGCATATGTCCGGGAAATGTATTGGTCAACGGACACACAGATATATATATATATAGATATATATATATATATATATATATATATATATATATATATATATATATATATACATATAGATATATATAGATATATATATATATATATATATATATATATATATATATAGACATACAATATATATAGATATATACACACATACAAAAATATATATATATATATATATATATATAAAACATATATAATATATCTATATATATATATCTATATATATATATATATATATATATATATATATAAACACATATATATATTTATACATACATATATTTATATTATATATATATTAATATATATGTCATTGTAGATATATAGATGTACATAACCAGGTTACGTTACAGCAATTATGGGTAACATATGTTCAGGCCGGGCATATGTTACTGGGAGGTCCACTAAACAAACGTTTACCTCCCACACCGCCCAGCTAGTCCGGTCAGACATACAGGCACGCAATAAAGGTAAATACACTGCTGTTTTCCAGACCACCGGCAGGAAAGTACCAGTGGGAGAGATCTGCAAGGTCTACACTTTAAACATGGATAACAGGGTCCCTTGCGGGACACCAAAAATTCGCCATACAGGCGAACCAGTGGTAATCGACACGAGCAGGATGTAGCTGTACATGGAACACTAGGTTGTGCAAATGTAATAACACATGGGTTGACAAAACGTACAACATGTGTCCCGAGATGGGGAGAGTGGGCAGCGTGTAGGGACGTGTTCATACCCCAGCTGTGCTCACAGTAAGTATGTGCCATGAGTGCTGTAGAGGGGTGTCAGGTAGGTGAATCATGGGTATGGAATAATGGGCCTAAGTGTGCAGGTATTGGTTGGCAGAGATGTATCAGGCCGCCCAGTGGAAGTAATTAATATTCCTATGTGGGCACTGCAGATGCTCATACCTCCCAAACCTGAAGAGCATATCTACTGGATAATCCAGAAAGCATTGGGGGAACACAAAGGGAATATATCAGTGCCCTGTACCCGATTATCATGGATGTCTGTGATTACGAATCAGAATGTAACACAGTCCTAACTAAACCCTTCCAGAAATAGTGATATTAGGTGGACAGGTGGCGGAATACACGTAATGACTAATGACAATATATATATATATATATATATATATATATATATATATATATATATATATATATATACACATACATACACACATATACACACTATATATATATATATATATATATATATATATATATATATATATTTATATATGTTACTGTAGATATAACATGTACATACCTAGGTTATGGTACAGCAATTATGGGTAACATATGTTCAGACTGGGCATATGTTAGTGGGAGGTCCAATCAACTAACATCTACCTCTCACACCACCCCAGCTAGGCCGGTGAGACATACAGACACACAAGAAAGGTAAATACACCGCTGCTTTCCAGACCACTGGCAGGAAAGTACCAGTGGGAGAGATCTGCAAGGTCTACACTTTAAACATGGATCATGAGGTCCCTTGTGGGACGCCAAAAATTTCTCTGTTAGGCAACCTGTAATGATTGATGTGACCAGGATGTAGCAGTACACGGAACAGTAGGTTGTGCAAGTCTGATAACAAATGGTTTGACAAAACGTACGACGTGTCCCGAGACGGGGAGAGTGGGCAGTGTGTAGGGGTGCGTTCATACCCCAGCTGCGCTCACAGTAAGTATGTGTCATAATTGCTGTAGAGGGGTGTCAGGTAGGTGAATCATGGGTATGCAATAATGGGCCTAAGTGTGCAGGTGTTGGTTGGCAGAGATGTATTAGGCCCGCCCAGTGGAAGTAATTAATATTCCTATGTGGGCACTGCAGACGCTCATACCTCCCAAACCTGAAGAGCATATCTACTGGATAGTCCATCAACCATTGGGGGAACACATAGGGAATATACCAGTGCCCTGTACCCGATTATCATGGATGTCAGTGATTACGAATCAGAATCTAACACAGTCCTAACTAAACCCTTCCAGAACTAGTGATATTAGGTGGACAGGTAGCAGAATACACTTAATGACTAATGACAACATGTATGAGTCATAAACAGCATGTACCTCGACAAATGTGAATGAATACATATGCCCTGTGACTGTCAATGTGTCAGGTTAATAGAACCAATTATCTAAATGTGTCCCTGAGGGTGTTATGCAGTGTCCCTGATACAGTGTTCATTCTCCCCCATTCGTATGTGAGGTCTGCTATTGACGGAAAGCACATATTCCGCTGACCACCTTAGGTAGATGATAGCATAATAGTTTGGGGTTACCACCTGTTCGCCTTTGTGAGGGACAGTCTACTCTGGGCAGTTGTGTCCTGCAAAATGAATGTTATGGCACATGGACTGTGATTTCGGGAAAAGAGTCCATATATTGTCTGTAGTGGTTGCATGAAATGATTTTGTTGTATCTGAAACACCTAGATGTTATAGGAAACAGTATTAGCAACTATAATGCTACAAGAATAACCTTAACTTATGCAAACCGGTCAAGTAGTCAATTTTCTACTGGCTATGGGTATGTGTTGCCTTGCCAAATCCGACATCTCTACATAAAGGGTCCTATAGGGCTGCCACCTTTCCAAATGGCCAAAGTGGGACCTGGTCCATAGAAATGTCGGACGTACCAGGTCAGAACATACCTACAGCCATGCATAATACAGAAATATACATATTAGCACAAATCAAAGCTTAGTCTAGCATAAGTTAAGTTGCTTATACTACTTCACGTAACATATCGAAGTGTCATTTATACAATAACCATTACATGCAACTATTAGAGAAACGTAGAATATAATATTGTCCTGTAATCAGGACATTTGCTATGCCTAGATTATTCTTGCATGACACATATGCCTAATGAGGGACTGTCCCATGCAAAGTAGGAAAGGTGTTAATCCTAAAGTCTCACTTCGGACAATTTAAAAGGTGGAAAACCTACAATAGGTATGCGGTAGCATGACCCGGCAGAAAGATGTGTTTCCCAAAACACATTTACTTGTCTGCATTCAGAGTATCGGTTCCCATGTATCAGCCAGATGTGAGCAGATTGTATGAGGAACACGCATATAATATGATTATGTCACTGGACAGGCCGCTGATTCTGTACAGTTGAACGCCTGTCGTCACATAATGGTCAGCCATACCCGATACTGTAATCATGTAGTCCAATGTAATAGGCATCACAAGGGATCGCGGCCACCCAGCGTGAGTGACAAATGCAAGCACCAATGTCAGTAAATGTGCAAGTGAGGGAGAGAGCGGGTGTAAGCGTGTTTGTCTACCAGTATGTGAGTATAGCACTGTTAAAGAAATGTGGAGTCTAAACAAGTATAAGGAGCTGTAACCAGAGGTCAGCAGTGCTTAACACCGTGCAAACCCACGCACAACCACTCCCAACTGCTGCAATGTGCCTTACCCACTCTGTATCCAAAGCCCTTGTTCTGGCCGCAAACAAAGAACCATCCTTTGCAAGTGTTGGTAGCAACACCCTGTGCACACAGCTGATCTGAATTACCAATACACCTTGGCATATATACAGACAATAGACAGTACCACACACATACCATACAGCACAGTCATCCAACAGTATAGCAATGTACTGGCAGATATGTCCGGACCACTGGTTTTGCAGACCTGGCCGTCTTGTGTTTAAGTGTGTGAGCATGCCCAGTATGACCATTACGCATGTTGTCGACTGACATTACTGTCATACCTTCATGTGTTTGAGCATGCCCAGTATGGTCATCTGGATCGCATGTGTTATATGTCCAGGTAGTCAGTACTGTGGTGCCAACCCGTGCTTTGTACACTGACAGGTGGCATGCTGTGTCTGCAGGGTATCCATTGGTCATGTGGCATTGACTGTCGCTACATTTCTGCACAGCGTGGGGGGACATCCAACTGTATCCACATTCCTACACAGCACCGGGGGTGGCGCACATGACTTTTACATGTGTACGTTGGAAGGGGGGCACAGCTGACAGTTGTACACTTTTGCTACTACTGTACTGGTATGCCAGATACTCCATTTCAGTGTGTGGGCCTACCTAATGTGCTGGCTAGAGGCATACCAGTGTAATTCAGATCCTAGCTTTAATTACCAGCATACTGGTTTCAGACATCCTAGCCTTCACAACCTACATCCAACTGCCTGGCCTGCTGTAATCTGTGTGTGTGGGTCTGTGGGGGGGGGTTGGGGTCATCCATTGGGCATATCCAGAGGCCATTGCATAGCATTTGTCTGTATTGGTCTACACCTGTCCAGTTGTTTGAGACTTGTGTGGGCTGTATGGACACACATCTCATAACCTGCAGTGGGTTAGGACACCCTGTATACTACTGGCTACTATTGTGACCCCGGTATGTGCTATGGATGTCATGGTGCCACTATGGGCATGTACTGTCCGCTGCCCTAACATTCGGCCACCAAATTCCCTTGCATGCTCACATCCATACCATAGCTACAGGTAAAAATACATTCTAATACAACTGCCAATTGGTAGATTGATTGACTTACCTTGAGGGTGTGCCAGACCTGAGGATGATGCTTGAGGGCTGCCTATGTTGGATGCACACAGTATACTTCCTATACATGTTTGAGCACAGGTAGTGTCATGTTTGGCATCCCTTTTACTGTCTGTGTGAGTCAGAGAGGGTGAAATTCCCTGGGTACCTACTGTGTCAGTGCATATGCCATGCGTTGCCTCTTTGCCAAGGGCAGGTCATACTGTGCATGCCTCCTTTCGCCTACTGGGTCCAGCTCAGGTAGTTCCTCCTCCAAGTCACACTGTGCCTGTACAGGCCTTGGCATTGGTGGGGGGCTGTGTGGCCCTGCCCCATGCTGTTCCTGCTGCAACTGTTTCCGCAAGATCATATTGTGTAGCATAGCACATACCATAACAGTTTGGGTGCATGTAGCTGGTGAATACTGCAAGGCTCCACCGGATGTGTCCAGACACCGGAACCATGACCTGAGCATCCCAAACACACGCTCAATTATATGTCTTGCCTGTGCGTGTGCCTCATTATGGCATAGTTGTTCAGGTGTGTGTGCATTGCTGATGGGTGTCATCAGCCACGGCTCCAGTGGTTACCCAGCATCCCCCAGTAGGTGACTGTAGGGGATGTTCATATTGGCAAAGGTGTGGTACAGCTGCATCAGATGCTAGATATCAGAATCGTCATAACTTCCAGGGCAGCCAGCACACACATTCAGTATAATGCCCTGACCATCGCAAACAACCTAACAGTTGATGTTGGGGATGCCCCTGCGGTTAATGTAGGCCCTACCCCGCTCACTGGGTGGAGCTTTGATGCATACGTGCGTGCAGGCTATAGCACCCACTACCCCAGGGTAGTCTGCCGTTTGGTGGAAGAGACGCATATTGCTGGTCAGCACCTCACGTGTGTTGAGGTCATGTACGTGCTCAATGGCATGTGGTGACATGGCATCTAGGAACCGGTGCAATACTCTGGATGCAGATGCCTGTGAGATCCCCATGATGTACCCAGTTGTGCTTTGGGAGGTACCTGTGGCTAGTATACCTAGGCCTACACATACCTTGGTATCCACTGCTATGGGTTTCCCTCGGCCTGTTCGATGTGTCAGGTGTGGCCGGCACAGCTCAACAATCTGCTTTAGGAGGTCTCTGTCCACCCCATAGCGCTCCACTATCTCCAGCTCATGTAGCCCCTGTTAGGTTACCCTGGGTCTGTAAAGTCTTCTCTGTCTCCTCACTGAGGGTTGCTCCGCAGCATTCACATTTTCACCACCCTCCGCCTCCTGCACATGTTGGTCTATGTTGCCTGCTGCAGCCCTTCTCATTTGGTTGGATTGCTTCGAGAAATGTCCCCGCATGTATACACTAGTGGTGTAGAGTGTGGAAAAAACCTGTTTGTATGGTGCTTGCTCACTTTACCGTAGTGTTTTGGGCTGGGCTGGACATGTAATTTGCTGATTGTGCTAATTATCCCTGTTTGCGCAGCTTGTTCACATTGACTACTCCACTACTGCTGTTGTCCCTCCCAATTTCACTAGGCAGGAATAGACACACCCCTAGCTTAGGCATGCTAATGCAGGAGCAATCCCAAGACACAGGGCTCCAATGTACGTAGAGTATGCCTGACAACCCCCCCATGCTTTCACCTATATTCGAGTCCTGCATCTGGCTATCTATACGCATACACTCTTGGGATCTGCAACACACCCTGGGGATAAATGGGATTCACTATTTTCAACCTCATTTGCATAGTATTGTCTTCTAATGCATAGTTATAAGACCCATACTGAGCCTCCAAAATAATAACCACTGCTTACTGTCGCGCAGATCCACACACAACTGGTTAAAGGTGCCTTACTATCACCGTATTCGATGTCCCTTGTTCTTCCCTGCCACAAAATAACAAGTCTCTACACGACTAGAACCCGGGACCCTGCACACTGCAGACAATGTGCTTTACCACTAAGCCATGGCAGATATACATACGTTCAAGATGATCACATACAAATCATCCAGCACAGGCATTCAGTTGTATAGAACATGTATTCCACCATGTAGATTTATGTGTGTTAATGTCCACACACATATATATATATATATATATATATATATATATATATATATATATATATATATATATATATATACATACACACACACACACACACACACACACACACACACACACACACACACACACAAATATACATATACACACACACATACGTAGATATAGAATATATATCACAACAGCAGACCACATGACACCAAAGCATTAGACAAGTATGAAAAGGAAACCACATGTGCCTCCTGCATTATGTATTGGTGTTACTATCAAGGCAAGTATGTTTTGTTGTGTCACATGGGTCAGACTGTATTAAGGGTAAGAGTATGGCTGCTGACATTTACTCACCAGACCTATTGGCGAATGTATGTGTATGTCTTGCCAACCCAGTCTCTTGGGCGAGTGTGACATTTGTGGACACCATAGAGGAAAACAACAAAACACACTCAACACATCCTGGAGCTAGCCACTCAAAGATACCAACACATAGGATTTGACTGCCAAACACACACACCTGTCATGTCTTGGAAAAGAGATCCTACCTGTCTATTCTATCACAATACAGCACTATGCAGTTACAGAATGCGCTACAGAGATTACTGGATCACAGAACTTCCAGAGGCATACTTCTAGGTGGGTGACATCATCAGCAATGGAAAGATGCCGATAAGGGATTGTATGGAGAGTGAGCAGTCTAAAAGCATTACCCTGTTCCCAGGCAGATAGAAACACACACACACAATTGGAATGGCTGGGATTAGAACACAGACCAAGCTACCTTATCACACTACAGCATTACACAGTTACAGAATGCACTACTGAGATTATTGGATCACCACACTCCCAAACGCATACTTCTAGGCAGGTGACATTATCGGCAATGGAAAAGATGCTGATAGGGATTGTATAGAGAGTGAGCAGTCTAAAAGCATTACTCTGTCCCCAGGCAGATGGAAACACACACACAAACACACACACACACACACACACACACACACACACACACACAAACACACACACTTGGCATGGTTGGGATTAGAACATAAACCTAACTACCTTATCATACTACAGCATTATGCAGTTACAGAAAAACTACCGAGATTACTGGATCACAGCACTCCCAGAGGCATACGTCTAGGTGGGTGACATCATCAGCAATGGAAAAGATGCCAATAGGGATTGTATGGAGAGTGAGAGGTCTAAAAGCATTACCCTGTCTACATGCAGATAGAAAAACACACACACAATTGGAATGGCTGGGATTAGAACACAGACCTAACTACCTTATCACACTACAGCATTTCACAGTTACAGAACGTGCTACCGAGATTACTGGATCACAGTACTCCCAAATGCATACTTCTAGGTGGTTGACATTATCAGCAATGGAAAAGATGCTGATACGGATTGTATAGAGAGTGAGCAGTCTAAAAGCATTACTCTGTCCCCAGGCAGATGGAAACACACACACACACACACACACACACACACACACACACACACACACACACACACAGTTGGCATGGCTGGGATTAGAACATAGACATAACTACCTTATCACACTACAGCATTATGCAGTTACAGAAAAACTACCGAGATTACTGGATCACAGCAAACCCAGAAGCATACTTCTAGGTGGGTGACATCATCAGCAATGAAACAGATGCCGATAGGGATTGTATGGAGTGTGAGCAGTCTAAAAGCATATTACTGTCCCAAGGCAGAAGGAGACAAACACACGCCAGTGGTGTGAGCAGGACAACTGCCTATCTACGGACCACTATTACAACACTACATAGATATGAAACATGTCACAGACACTACACCTTTCAAGAAAGTCAATATGACCTTCTAGGAATGCGGACATCGACATGGATGCTGGCAGTTACAGTGTACATACCTGTGAACCAGTGTGTTCAATGTAGAAATCCATCCTGAAGTGGGGTATGGCCATCTGTTGCCTGGATGACCACTATCGCTATACAGGATTACAATGGTCATGCCCATACACATAGAGGCACATAACTGACACAAGGTGTCACTGGGCATGCTCACACATTTCTTAGCGAAGGGCTATCTTGTATGCACTCTGATTCTAAACAGGGAAGGGCACAGTGTGTTGATAGTCGTCATTGTTAGCATGAACGCTGCACTACATTTATCTGACACTGGTCTTCTACACAACACCTGCTGCTGTCCATCACCTTAGCTGTACCAATCTAAACCTGGCACACTAATACCACCCGTGGTGATGTCCTGCCAGGAGTGGCTACCTTGCCCATATAGTGCCTGAGACCAGGTAAACACCCTGACAGCTAGAGGACCACTGCATTGTATGTGTATGCTAAACAGTGCTAGATGTGTAGCATTCATAATCACAGCTGCCAATCTAGATCCAACAATGGGGAATAGTGACATCTGTGCATTGAGGAACACCTGGCATAAGGCTCAGTTGTGCACAATAGCACTACCACCGTATACCTCAGATACAGACATGTGGGCCATAACACCGTTACGGACCGCTCCAGGTGGTAGTGTCCCCACATACATGAAGGCCACTCACATGTTCTGACCAGTACACTCTCAAAAGCCACCACAGATATGTCAGGTGCAGATCACAGTGTCAAAAGCCACATTCTAGGATGTAGCCCTCAGACATCACCATGTCCTTGGACCAGCAACACACATCCATACATGTAGCAGAACATACATTAGTACAACACCATGTTACTCATTACCAGTGGACTGTGCCTAGCTCTACAGCAACTGTGCAGACTACCCATGTACTGACACGGTTCAATCATGTGTTATGCAATGCAATGATACCACTGTTCATAATCAGGTTGGCTGTACACATAACAGGGGCCCTGGGTCATATATAGCTGTAGATAAATAGTAATTAAAACCACAATTCGTTGAGAAAAAACACCTTTATAGATAACGACAAACAGCAAAGCTTTCGGGTAGAACCCTTTCTCAATACTATTACATAAAATAAAAACCAATTAGGTTTAAATACAATTCAAGGTATCACATGACATGCAGCCCAAAAAATCATGTGACAATATACATAAAATAAAACGCATATAAAATAGTGTTTTAAACCATCTTCAAATACTGATACACATATATAACTATCAAAAATACATCAAAAAAATACACCATAAAAATCTAACAATATAATCTGGTTTGTTGCAGTTTAGTAAGAATGGGTTTCAGTGTAACCATAGAATTTAATCCTGGAACATGGTTGGCAGATAATCTAAGTATCCATTCATATTCCTTGATCTCGAGCAAATTATTGCTATCCCCACCCCTTATTTGAAGATGATTTAAAACACTCTTTTATATGCATTTTATATGCGTTTTATTTTATGTATATTGTCACATGATTTTTTGGGCCGCATGCCATGTGATACCTTGACTTGTATTTAAACCTAATTTTTTTTTATTTTATGTAATAGTATTGAGAAAGGGTTCTACCCGAAAGCTTTGCTGTTTGTCGTTATCTATAAAGGTGTTTTTTCTCAACGAATTGTGGTTTTAATCATATATAGCTGTAACAGATAACTGTTGCTATACACCAGTAAACACACTCATGTATTTAAACCTAATTTTTTTTTTATTTTATGTAATAGTATTGAGAAAGGGTTCTACCCGAAAGCTTTGCTGTTTGTCGTTATCTATAAAGGTGTTTTTTCTCAACGAATTGTGGTTTTAGTCATATATAGCTGAAACAGATAACTGTTGCTGTACACCAGTAAACACACTCATGTTTGGATATGACATACATGTACCTGTCATGGATATGTACATGCCCCCCACACACACAACACATATGTACATAGCATAGCTGTTGCTGTCCTTCGTGCAGACAAGTGGCTACAGCAATTACACACATGCACATGGAAGGTAGATCCATGGCTGTTGAATGCTAACAGTACATAACGTGTGATAGCAATGTTGACTGAGTTAACATTCCCTCGGTACTGGTTACCTATGACAACTATCATATCATACAACAGTCCATGTGTCATGTATGTCATCACACATGTCCACCAATTGCAATGCCTACAAACATGGCTAAATGACAGGAATGTAGGACCTACACACATGTACATGTAGTGGTGTGCATTCAGCCACCATGTGTGTGCAGTAACTGATGTTTGCAGTTGATCTGTGTCTTACTACAACATGCAGTTGCAATGCAGCCCCATCATTGACACCTGTATATGGTGAAATACTGACAGTATGGTAAGATGTACATCAGGTGTGGATGGATGTGTGTATATAAAGTGGAGAGCCAACTTTGCAGATGGATGTTTGCTGAAGACAGCTCACAGGTGTGTCACAAGCTGTCCTACCATAACATGTGCAAACACTAAGCTATGTTTCTGTTAATTGAAGGTGAAGACGTACAACCTACACAGCAGTCAGGGTGTCACTGACTGTAAATCACTTGACACCTGTAACACTTAAGACCTCCCATGTGCATATAGCAGCACAATTGCCGAAGGTAGAGTCAGTACACATTGCAATGTGGGCAATACTGTTGCATGTCTGTCATAAGTATCATAAGATAGCAGGTGTTTGATTCACAGTACTGCCATGTGTGTTTGCTTGTGTGTCCATATATGCCACGTATGGTGGGGAATACATCCCAATTGTTACACACCCCTGGACACTGTTGTAGAGATCTATACATACTGCAGTGTAGAAAGCAAGACATAGGCAGGGGTGGTGTGTGCATCACAAACATGTTAACTATCTGTATGTGCATGAGATAGGTGAATTCAATTGTGGACTCCACAGTGTGTGTGTGTGTATGTATGTATGGCTGTCTGGTCCATGGAGTGAGGATGTATGCTACCATGGTGAACAGACAGGACCCCTAACCCCTCCAGGTGATGCAATCTACTACCCTGTTGATGCCGTCAGTCTTAGGCATTACTGACTACCTGTACATGTTCATTTTCTGTGTCGCATCATGTGGGTGCACAGTACTGTAATGGTGATTACCACATAGGCAAGGATCCTCACCTCAACACTATCAAGTGTGTGTGAGTGTGTGTGTGTGTGTGTGTGTGTGTGTGTGTGTGTGTGTGTGTGTGTGTGTGTGTGTGTGTTACAATGTCATTGTCCCTGTGAATGTGGGCATGTTACTGTGTCTGAATACATGTGTGCGAATACCTGTGTGTGTGTGCGTGTGTGTATGTGTGTGTGTGTGTGTGTGTGTGTGTGTGTGTGTGTGTGTGTGTGTGTGTGTGTGTGTGTGTCTGTGTAGTTGTGTGTTCTCATCCTGTAATGTGAATGAGTATTACTGCTACACAGTGAGGCCTCATGCTATCAACTGGCCTCTACCCTTGACATCAGCTAGACCACTATGTCAACTCCCTGCACCACGTAACTGTACCTGTGATGTCACCCGGTATGGATGTCACATCTCTAGCCACTGTAGCTTAGTACACAGCTCACATGCTCCTGGATCAGTAGATCTGTACATATCTTTGGAATGTCAGCCTTTCTAACAGTGCAGTTAAAGCTACGTATAGCATGCTGGTATTGCCAGAGTCGCAACTTGTAATACAAGCAAAAGGATCACTACGTAAATAAATTTACTGCGAAAACACCTATGAGTGCCCAATAAAGTAATTCAATACATTAACCAAGCGAACACCGACCAAAGTAAAAATAAAAATAAACCACTTGTTTTTATTTTGTAAACGAAAGCACGAACAAAACAAAAGTTAAAATAGAGTTAAGCGCTTTCACCCAACATCACAGGGTTTCATCAGAACTCTCTAAGCAATTAACCTCAGACTCTTAAATGCCTTTTTTGGCACCAACATAGTTTCAAATCTTTAAAGTCATACCACAATATTGTCACTTTAAACATGACATTAAAAGTGTATCAATCTTCGTAAAATACATATATACAATAAAAATATACATGTACTAAGTGTAATAAAAAATGTTTGCAGTACAAAATACCTTAAAAATACGATAATAAAATACGATAAAGATACAAATAGTGTACACCCTACATCTCTACAGCTAACACTACCATAATACGTATTACTTCCTATATAAAATTCTATAAGTAAATAAGTGAATGAATAAATGCATATGAAATGTTGACGATTAAATCATGTTAATTACTGTAAATACTTATAAATAAATAAATAAATAAATGAATGAATAAGTAAATAAATACTGTTCTGTAAGAACAAGGTATGTGTAACTTGATGAACAACAATAAGTACATTTGATATATAAACAAAATAAATTGTTGCATTAGTACAATATGTCTGTACATGCACAAAATTGAATGAGAATATAAATGTAAATGTAAAAATAAAAATATACGTTACATTTAAAATGTATATAAATAAAATATTAATATTAATATTGTTAAATAGATTTGTCCCCATATTAAAAGATGTTGAAAATCTTAAGTCATATGTAAATAGTCTTATATAAAATCTTATTTAAAATCTTTGTGAAATCTGTGTAAGATCTATATAAAATCTGTATAAAATCTGTATAAAATCTACATTTCATGGGAGAGCTATGACACTAATTGGTGAACCTAATTAACTCATTCCCTTATTTACTTTTAGAATTTTATATAGGAAGCAATACGTATTATGGTAGTGTTAGCTGTAGAGATGTAGGGTGTACACTACTTGTATCTTTATCATATTTTATTATCGTATTTTTAGGGTATTTTTTACTGCAAACATTTTTTATTACAATTAGTACATGTATATTTTTATTGTATATATGTATTTTACGAAGACTGATACACTTTTAATGTCATGTTTAAAGTGACAATATTGTGGTATGACTTTAAAGATTTGAAACTATGTTGGCGCCAAAAAAGGCATTTAAGAGTCTGAGGTTAATTGCTTAGAGAGTTCTGATGAAACCCTGTGATGTTGGGTGAAAGCGCTTAATTCTATTTTAACTTTTGTTTTGTTCAGAGTTTACAAAATAAAAACAAGTGGTTTATTTTTATTTTTACTTTGGTCGGTGTTCGCTTGGTTAATGTATTGAATTACTTTATTGGGCACTCATAGGTGTTTTCGCAGTAAATTTATTTATGTAGTGATCCTTTTGCGTGTATTACAAGTTGCGACTCTGGCTGCTATGGAACACACCGGTGCATTGTCTACAAGTGATGAACTATTGGTACAATCACAACCTACGAACACTGACGAGCTGAGTAAAATACAGGATCAGATTTCTGGACTAAAGAATGAATTAAAACATCTTACATTCCTAGTGAAACAGCTACTAAAAAGTGGTGTAGTAGCGCAAACATCCGACAAACCTGTTTCAAGTAAGACAACTGTAACGCGACCCCAGCGTGCTAATATGGACAGTTTGGACACTTTTAATTCCCCCATTGGGAATTTCAGAACAGTTTCCAAATGTTTAACAGATAAGGATAACAACATTCACAATGATACATCTAGAATGGATGAACAGGCTGTCAATGTTTCATCAGACAGCTTAGACATACCTAACGGGCAAATGGGGAAAAGTATTAACGCATTAGATATAAACGACTCACAGAATCGTAGTAAAATTAACCTCTCCAATTTTACTTTCAACTTTTCTCTATACGATATAAATGATGAGGTTACAAGACTAGGAACGAAATCAAAAACAACTTTACCTACTAAAACATACTCTACAGCTGCTGGACAATCTACTTATAATAAAGGTACTGACAAAATTGTTATTGGATCAGAAATGTTGACTGAACAAAGAAATGGACTTGACAAGGAAAATAGATTTAATAATTTTTTACAGTTTAATTATAAAATGAATGATGTTAATGAAAATGACAATGATTTTGTGTTTGAAAATTATGAGAATGACAATTTAAAGACACTGATTTATAAGCTTGGTAAAAAACTGAAAAATATTAATGACTTGAGAGTGGACAATGTTTATCTGTCTAAAAATATAGATTTGAAAATGGTCCCTAAAGGTTTGAGATTTTTTAAGTTACCTTTAGGTTTTGAATATTCTGAAATTTTAAAGAAGGAATTTAACAATTTTTTTGATGGTTGTGGATTCAAATTCATGGAGCTATTAATGAAATATAATGATGAAAAACTCAGTAAATATATATTGGAAGCAAAGACATTGAACAATAATATATTAAATGATTTATTATTCCCTCAATGGGAGAACTTATACAATAAGCAATTCAATGAAGCAAACAAACATATTAGTAATACTAACAAATGTAAAACTAACAAATTGAAAAGGGACAGTGAACATTATAACACTAACAAAGCCTATATATGGCCAAGCAATGAAGGTAGAAGTAATGACCATCAGCACACACATTACAACACACAATTATGGGATGAAAATAGAGAATTTGAGCAAGGGGGAAATAATACAGTGTACAAATACAACAAAGGATACACCAATAGGAAGGATTTTCAGAAAGAAGGGAAACAATCGATACAACCGTATCGAAATCGCAATCAGGGTTATGTAAGAGACACAAGAAATCTACAGTATTGAATACTAACCAAGACTTGGTGTCAAGTAAGGATGATAGTAATAAGAATAAAGTCATTAAAGTTGAAGGCAATGTATACACATTCGATAATTTCAATATTTTCAATTATACAGATTGTGTTATCGAAAAGGAACATTTTAATCTATTCAGTAAAGGTATGAAATATATACCCAACCCCAAATTCAATTTAGTACACACTATTATTGATTTTAAAAAATATATTAGAAAAATTAATTTAGACTTGTTTTTTAATAACACACAGACCAACGAAAATAAAACAAGACTACAAGATGACGATCAAACTTCTGTTTTAAAAAAAAGTGAGTGTATTCATTCCACCCACTCATCCGAAAGTTGATTTATATGAAAAAATTACATCAAGGAAAATTTATCATGAATATAAGAATTTTAAAGAAATGACTAAACATAGTAATTTGAGTACAGAAGATAGCAATTTATTAAATATAATTATGAATGACAAGAATATAAGAGTGATGAAGCCTGACAAAGGGTGTGGTATAGTCTTATATGACAATTTTCGGTACATTATGAAAATGTATGACATCTTACATCATTCTGGCAACTATATTTCCATCTCTATTAATGAGCTTAATATAGCTTATTGTAGAATAGATTCATATATAGAAGAATATTACATAGAAGCAAGGATTACTAGAGATGAATACGAATTTTTGAGGGTGGAATTTCCACAACTGGCTACATTTGTAGGTATCCCTAAGATACACAAAGATACCTCTGACCCCCCTTTTAGACCGATTGTGTCAGGCAGTCATTCCAAAACTTTCCCAATAGGGAGATATATTGACTCAAAATTGAAATTTATTTATGAAAATGTGCCTCATATGGTCAAAGATTCATGGATATTTTTAATGAATTTTCCAAAAAATATCAACTTAGATAATGTAATATTTTTAACTATTGACGTGATAGATTTGTTTTCCTGTATTCCGAAGGACGAAGGACTCATAGCCTTCAGTAACAGTATAAGGAAACACACTAGTATAGAATGGAATAAAATATGTTTATTACAGGAAATGATGTCCATAGTTCTTGATAACAATTACATATATTTTGAAGGAGAACTTTTTAAACAGATTAGAGGTGTTGCTATGGGTGCTGCATGTGCCCCAATATATGCCAATTTGGTAATGCTCAACTGGGAAGACAATATCTTATTCACAAGTGAATTCTTTAAACACGTCAAATATTACTCAAGGTTTTTAGATGATATTTATATATTATGGGGAGCAGATGAGACATTATTAGATACATTTATCCATTTTAAACTCACGTAGTAATTATTTGAAATTCACATATTCTTACAACAATATTGGTGTACCTTATTTAGACACTTTAATAAAATGCGAGACACAACAAGTATCTTCATCTATTTACAGAAAAGACACATTTTCCAATAGTTATCTTCATTACACCAGCTGCCATCCAGAAAAATTAAAAAATAATATTTTTAAGGGTCAATGTATTCGTTCAGCACGCATGACCTCCAATGACGAAGATCTAAGAATGGAATTAGAGTATATAAAGAAATTGTTCTCACAAAGAGGATACCCTAGTAATATGATGGATTCCACCATCAAATATATCTTGGAATTTAGGGGAACTAGATATCAACCTTTACTAGGTAACAATCTTAGAGGACAAGTAACAGATACAGATTTAAAAATGGGAGAAACAGATTTGATTTCTAGTAATAGGTACAAAAAATCATGCGTGATTCAGTACAACATGGCAGCTAGTTATATTAAACATATTATAAGTGACTCATGGCACCTAATATTTAATGATGTTCAAATAACAAAAGTAATAGGTACGAAACCCAATTTTATTTTTAAGATGGGAAACAATATTAAAATTATGGTGGAATATAAGAAAGAAGGAAAGATGGATAGAAACAATGTGACAAATAGAAGTTTAAAATGTGGTACATGCAATCAATGCAAATACATGTCAGATAAACTTATAATTAATTTAAATAATGAATTAAAAAGTTGTGTTTACAGTAAGTTAGGAAATTGTAACAGTAATTTGGTCATTTATTTAAGTATATGTCAAAAATGCTCGTTTTTATGTTGGTAAGACCGAGAGACATTTTAGAAAAAGAATTTATGACCACACTTACAGTATTAAAACTAAAGATATGAACAACGCACTATATAAGCACATTTTCTATGAAGGAAAAGATCATTATTTTAAATTTATTATTTTAGAGGTATTAAAACCTAGCCCTATGGGAGGAGATATTAAAAGTTTGTTAAGTTATAGAGAAATATGGTGGCAAATTTATTTGGATGCCACCACCCCCCAGGTTTAAAGGATCATATATCAATTAAGCCTCTATTGCATCCCACAAACTATCAATAACAATATTACAACAGCAATATTATAACATTAATTAGGTTCACCAATTAGTGCCATAGCTCTCCCATGAAATGTAGATTTTATACAGATTTTATACAGATTTTATATAGATCTTACACAGATTTCACAAAGATTTTAAATAAGATTTTATATAGACTATTTACATATGACTTAAGATTTTCAACATCTTTTAATATGGGGACAAATCTATTTAACAATATTAATATTAATATTTTATTTATATACATTTTAAATGTAACATATATATTTTTATTTTTACATTTACATTTATATCCTCATTCAATTTTGTGTATGTACAGACATATTGTACTAATGCAACCAATTTATTTTGTTTTTATATCAAATGTACTTATTGTTGTTCATCAAGTTATACATACCTTGTTCTTACAGAACAGAATTAATTTACTTATTTATTTATTTATAAGTATTTACAGGAATTAACATGATTTAATCGTCAACATTTCATATGCATTTATTCATTCACTTATTTACTTATAGAATTTTATATAGGAAGTAATACGTATTATGGTAGTGTTAGCTGTAGAGATGTAGGGTGTACACTATTTGTATCTTTATCGTATTTTATTATCGTATTTTAGGGTATTTTTTACTGCAAACATTTTTTATTACACTTAGTACATGTATATTTTTATTGTATATATGTATTTTACGAAGATTGATACACTTTTAATGTCATGTTTAAAGTGACAATATTGTGGTATGACTTTAAAGATTTGAAACTATGTTGGCGCCAAAAAAGGCATTTAAGAGTCTGAGGTTAATTGCTTAGAGAGTTCTGATGAAACCCTGTGATGTTGGGTGAAAGCGCTTAACTCTATTTTAACTTTTGTTTTGTTCGTGCTTTCGTTTACAAAATAAAAACAAGTGGTTTATTTTTATTTTTACTTTGGTCGGTGTTCGCTTGGTTAATGTATTGAATTACTTTATTGGGCACTCATAGGTGTTTTCGCAGTAAATTTATTTACGTGGTATTGCCATACATGCCTGTGAGTAGTCCACATTTACACATGGGAAACTGCAAACACTGGTACTTAATGGCACATGTAATTAGACCTTAAGGAGGGAAGCAGGGCATCATTACCAACATGCTGTTACTGTTGTTACCAAGACACATACTGTGAACGTAAAACAATGCATTCTAAACCTGAACTACATGATATGTCTGCTGCAAGTCAACAGTAAACAACAATTGTAATATACACTTATCTCCCTATTCTGTTCACCCTGTGCATCAGACCATATGAGCATGTCCCTGCACCGATGGTGTGGATGACAGGGATGCGGCACAGGCATCATCATATGCACAGGGTGATAATGTTTGCCAGGGTCCAAGGCTGCACCAGTGGATGACATCATGTGTGCGGGTTAGGGCCTGTGATCTAATTGGCCATGTGTGGTTGCTATGCATGTGAGTGTTGCGGTGCCCTACAGATGTTTCTGGTGTGTGAGTGTATGTGTGCACACAGTTCTTCCATGTGTCCGGCCTACACAGGGGTATTATTGACAGCTCCAGACTGTACAGACCAGGATTTACAACTCACGGTGTCCGGCCATGGCCACGTGACCTGTGCCTGCCAGGGGTTGCACAGGCACTATCAGGCAGAGGTACAGATTGGGTACTGTTCGATGACACATGTCCACTGGAACCGTGTCCCCATTGGGACCATCCAGGGCCATGTCCATGTGGCCTGCTGTGTCCTGGTGTGGACGGCGCAGCACCAGCTGCACTGCTGCTGCTACCGGCATTATGGGAGTGGGCATGTGAGGTAGCTCATTCACGTAGACCTGCACCAGGTGGTGTAGCTGGCCGACGTCCACATGCCCTACGCCTCACTCCTACCAGATGTTCCAGCACAGACAGCGCACGCTCGCGGATTGTTATGCCACGGTCAAGGATTCCAACTATGTCACCCAATCGTCTGTCCAAAACTTCAGCTATCTGCTGTTGAGCATTTGCCAATGCCTGGATGTTGTCATTTAAAGAACGGATAGCAGCCCTCTGAAGCCTCTCCCCTTCTCTGTTCTGCCATTCAGCATGTGCCTGTGCCGTCATTACAGTCTGAAACATGAGTCTGGTGACACCAGCTGCTACGCTCTGTCCTGCAGGTGCATGTCAGCCAGAGGTCCTCATACGAGTAGCACTGGCCACATGCCTGTGTGGCACATCTGCAGTCATTTGACTGACACCATGGTGTGAATACACACCTTCTGTAGCCACCACACGTTCCTGTTCCAAGCTAACACACGCTAACTGTCCTTCCTCTATGGCTACTGGTGATGGGGTATGTGTTGGCATGAGAACTGTGTGCAGGGAAGAGGGGGATATAGGTGGAATGGCAACCAATGGCACAGATTTAGCCCCTGACAACCCTGCCTGTACCTCAAGCATATGTTCATCATCACTGCTAGAGTCTGTGGGGACACTAACATCAGATGGATCGCAGGAGGGTAACGCACCTACATCACCTGTGAAGGCAAACAAAGACTCTACATTACAATACAGGCACACACACAGACACACACACAGACACACACACAGACGCACACACAGACGCACACACAGACACACACGCACACAGACACACACACACCATGCATGTGATTTGACAGAAGGCATGCAGCATGCATGTGATACAGCAGATGGCATGCAGCTCAGACATTAATAGTGGTAGTTATCATACATCCCTGGGTTGCACATAACAGCAAGCATGTGTCATAGCAGAAGCCATGCATTTCACACAATCATGGTAGTAAGCATGCATCCCTGTGTTACACCATGTGGACCAGCACAGGTTAACAGTACACATGGCTGATGTGATGCATATAACCTTGACATTAACATGTAGTATGACATGTAATCTGGTGACGTGTGCATTGACATGCATACATGTTTGACACAATGGTGTCCTGACACATGTACAGCGGTGTAATGGTGTCACATTGCAGTGTTATCTGTACGCCCTACAGATAGAATGCACTTTTAGCAGATGTGCATGACCATTAAAGGGTATTATGAGGCATCTATATTGCTATACAGTGTAGATTACACATACAGTGCATAGCCATGACTGTGTGCATACACAATACATAAATACTGTGGATTGCAACCCACGTCGCTGAGGTGTATACAAACTAAACCATGATGTGTCATGAGTGACAGGTAACTGAAGGACATACGGATGGCACCCCTGCACAACTGCTAACATTTCTTAGCTGCCTGGCAACCATGTCCACACATGGCAGACTTGTCAATACACCATGTCCCACATGACATTTGTGTACCACACACACGAGGTGCATGGCTGACAGTGATGTCCAACAGCAGCAAGGGAAATGTACTGTATCTGTGGCCTGATGTGGCGTCTGTGTATATATGTAGATGTTGTACAGGTGACTACTGTCATGCTGTGACACAGTCATGATGTTCAACACATCTTATGTGGTCGAACTAAATTACGCCTCCACAAGCTGTGCACAGGCTTATACGATGTCCAGTGTTCCACATCTGATATATAACCATTCAACAAAGGCTATAGTTGGACCATGTGTAGCCAATGTACAACAGGGTATAAACACAAACACATCACATCTACTGTGTGTTGCTACATGTCTCTGGCCATCCTCCATGGCCATGTGTGAACATGTGTTAGTCAAATGTTTGTGATGGCCATCTATCTCACATGTCTGTGTTGTCCCATATGACATACACCCATAGATGTCAGATACTCCACTGTCCACAGGGTTATGCAGACAAAGGGTTGTATGTTTGGTATGTAGAGTATGTTTTATGGGATAGTGAGACAATGTTGCAGCTGGACCACTACATGTCGTGGACATGTCAGATGGCACATCACAATATGTGCACTCATTGCAGGGGAATATTCCACAATGGCGAATCCTGTGGGCTGCCCATACTGCAGCTCACTGTGTAGTACTGTTTGCGTACCCCACATGTGTTGTTCTGGTGTATAGTACATATTCCTACATTGAGCAACACTTCCACCATTGTATGCACAGCTGTCCACACATCTAGCAATGACAGTTTCTGTGGTTTCATGCCGGTGTTTCATTTAGTTTGTATGTATTGCACATGGGTAGTCAGTGTGATTGATTAAAGATGTGACCTGTATATCGTGACCGGACCATACATTATGTGTACATGTGTTAACTGGCCACATGGCGAATAGATCTGTGCATTAACATGCCTGATACTTATAACTGTCTCACCTGCAATGGCCTGCTGTCTCTGCGGCACCCAAGAGGTACCTATATAGGGGTGACACAGCAGTATGATCATTATCCATGACTGTATGACAGCTACAGGGTGCAATGTGCATGTTAACACATTCGCCGGTACAATAGGATATTCTATGGAGTATGCACATGTGTTCATACACAGGGTAGCATACTATATTATGCAGCATGTGTGTAAACATACCTTGCATATGATGTTACATTACATATTGTACAGTGACACATGCAACTAAATGGGATATAATAGTTATATGTGCAGTAGTGACTTACCAGGCAACTCCAGGCTCAGTGGTTGGGAGACACCCACCTCCATGATGGCAGTTAGGGTTTGTGGATGCTGTTCTGATGGTGTCCCCAGGTTGGCCAGTAGCTCCTCGGTACGTGTGAGTGGGGGCTGGGTTGGTGGCCTACCACCTGTTGTACCTTGTTCCCTGGCGATTGCATTTGCACGGTGTTTCACATGTCTGATCAGGTCCATGCAGTGTTTGCACACCTGCTGGTAGGTGCGGTTACGGCCACCCATATCATTAACCCTCTTGCAAAGTTCCTGCCACAGGTCATCACGCTGCTGGGCATGCTGTGGCACATGGCTGAACAATACCTCATAGTTATCTTGGAGGTAAGGTATGAGGGCCTCATCCTCCAAGTGGCTATAAGCTGGCAGTCTTGATCGAGGCATATTTGGAAGACATAATGATGGAGACAGGTCACAGTATCTCTGAGATGCACAGAGATACAGCTGCACATACATGTGTATTACATTTAGTACATACGGACAGTTGTCTTTGTAAATCTTCATGACACTGTCACCACTGACATATTTGTGACACACACATGTGACACCCAATGGGGATTGGATATTATCACCATATATGTGTGCCACCTCATTACATTGCTCATACTCCATGTGAATGCTGTCTTGATGTGGGCATGTCTATATGCCTGTCCTGGTGTTCTTACCTATCAGCACATGCCTGGATGTGTCCACATTAATGCTGTTGACCTTGATGCTGTGTATATGTCACATATCAACACATACACTGCCTTAACGGACATGACCTGTGACGATGCAGACATGCACATGGAAACCTTTACATGCATGTGTTTTGCCATATACATCTACACGGCACTGTACAGCAGTTCAACATCCTGCCACATATCGCCTGTGTTGCACATGTGATACACATGGAACAATGGCTATCCAGATGGTATTTGCAGGGATGGTTATCAACTATAGCATGTATGGCCAAGGTCATGTAGTAGTGTGTATGCCCTGGGCCATGTATGAGCATAGGATGTAAGGTTTTCTAGCTGTATCCGACAGCCATGTTCCCCCGGCCAGGTGAATCAGTGCCACATAACTGATCCAGATGGTTAATAATACATCTACCATGCAGTCATCACACCATGTCTGACAGAGATGAAATGTGCAGCTTTGCTGGACAGGGTTGCATAGTATGGCAGGAGTATGTAATGTGAATGGCACAAGGATCTGTCCAGCATGTGGTGATCCTTGTACTAGGAAGGTGGCTGTCCATGACGTATGTATTTCAGATCAGGATATGTACGTGTTGCATGTCCAACATCACAGTGTTGGACATGTCTTTATGCAGGGTAGGCAGCATGCTGCATAATGGAGATGAGGATTGTGAAGGCTGGTGTCGCCCATCCAAGCATGGGCAATACCCCTTAAAGGTGATATGTGATCTGATATTGGTCACTTGAGTGATGAGTATGGCTGTACAATGATCTCCATGTTCTTGGATGGCACCCTGTCATGACTAGGGTTGCCTCTTATGACTACCTAATAGACTTGGTGATGTCACTAGCTCAGGGAGGTAAACTGCACAGCACCATCCCTTACACACAGTGTCCATTATGTTGACCGCTGCCTAGGTGAGAGGTTGGCATAATGGTTAAGGTGTTTACCTTATAGACATAAGGTGCAGGGTTTGATTCTCACATGGGGTAATTGGTTAGGCTTAAAATGGCCCACAAGGGCACTTAGCCTAGTACTAATCTATGAACCTAATCTATGGTAGTTAATGGGTACAAGGTTATTAACCTAGCGGTGACAATGAAATATGCAGCTGTCAGATTGTGCACATATGTCACGCACCTCACCCACAAAGCCCATTCTGTATGTTGTCCACAACACTGAGCCAGCTATTGCTCCTAGGTCATGGCCATTTACATATGCAGATGCCTCCCATTTGTCTGTGTGGTATGGGCTACAATGAGGGGGAGTACAAAACATTAACCCTTCTTTACTGTAGCTGCCACTGGTGTGATATGCACATGTCACTCAGACACCTTTTGTAGTGTTGGTTCTGTCAACAGGCCACTGGCAGAACACTCCTGTGACATACAAAGGTATATCTAGTATACTGAGTGTAGGTGGAACACAGTATGGGTGATGATGTCCTATGACCCGTCACAGGTATGATATGCAGTGTGAAATCATCCGTACTGTCATCTACATCTGTACTGCTAACAACATATATGTTCATTAAGGTTCACGGACTTTCAAACCAGACTCAGCAGGGTAATAGTGCAGTGCCTCCCATTATGAGTGGTGTCTCCACTTTGTGGGTTGTGATAACTGTTGGTGTGCACCATTCAGTGTTTTCACAGACTGACATGAAGCTATGTTTTACATGATGTGTATGCGTAGAGCAAACTGTTTTGCCATATGTGTATGATACAACCAGGGATGTGGACAGGTCACATGCAGCCTGAGTGCACCTTGCACAATTATAGTTATGGTTACATGGGCTCTGTAGTGTTCATGGATATGAGATTGTGTACCTATTGGAGGGGGGGGCAGTGAGTTTATGTTATCCGACACCCTATCTGTATTGCTTATTCATGCTCAGCACTTGTTCAGAACATGTAAGCACTTCATGAGCTACTAATTACTATAGCACTCAATCCTACTCATTTCCTACAGGTAAACACTGTTTGTACTTACATTTCCAGCTTGCTTAGAGTAAAACAGCTGTTGTACACACTCACCTCACATATCTAGTGAGAAATAGTTGAATATTCAGGCATGTCCAAGTGTCAATTCCCAGTGTTATCGCCTGTGTATATGATGAATATTGGCATCATGAGGCAATATAGAAATTGTCTCGTGTACACAGTCAATACTCCCCTCCTAACATACAACACTACAACCTGTGGGAGATGCACATATGTAGCCATGCTGGAGGTAATGCTCTCTCCAACCCAGACTGAACCTGACAGTCATGTGGGGATGTTAAACGTTTGCACCACACCACACTCATCACATAGTCTCACTAGATCTCCACCACCACAGGCCACACATAGTAAGACTACAACATTTGCGGAGCCTCTCAATACTACTCCGTGTAGGCAACAGAGGACTCTGAAGCAGAAACGCAGGCAGCACCTATCATCCAACACAACACCAATTACATATAGCCCACAGACTCAAATGTGCCCATCAACTACAGCCAATAGGGCAATATAACATACCCAACACACTAGTCATAGGTGACTCTATAGGCGGTCACACTGATGTCCCACTCAGCAGGCTACACAAGGTAACAGTCACTTTCAGCTGGCTGTCGGGTAACTGGATCCGCAACATAACCTATGCACTCAGGTCACTCCTCAACAGGTACAATATGACTATCATCCTCCATGTTAGGGTGAATGCCCTGAGATGTAACTTCATGGACTACATGTACAGAGACATGCAATAACATTCCGATCTTGTAGCCCAGGCTAGTATCACCCTAGCCCTGAGAAGCATTCTGCATTCGTCCAGACTGATAACGCAGTACAACAACTGAATTATTCACTTCAACAGTTGGCTATGCTTCTGGTGTCATTCCAAGGGTATCCAGTATCTGTCTGCTTTGAATGACATGGTCAACAGAACATGATGCTTTGGCACAGATGACCTGTACCTGTCGGCCCTGGGATTACGAATAATGTCTAAGGCTCTTGCTGCTACTATAGTGCCTGTTTTAGGCACGGTTCAAATAACATATTCACCACCATAACAGGAACAGGCAAGCAAAACCTGAGGGTAATATTACTCAATGCTTGACATCTTCATCTCAAATGCACTCACCCGAGGCACTCCTTGTATTCGACCACTTCAATATCTCTGCAGTGACTGGGACCTGCTTCTAGGCCACTGAGAGCACCCCTGCACTAACAGGCTATTACTCAGACCACACCATTCAGTCATGTAACCAGGACCAGAACACCCATGGTGGAGGTGTGTCCATATTTCCCAAGTATGTACACACCTCCGGCTGGTTGCTTAGCACAATGCATCAGAGGTAATCCAAGTGCAACTAACTGTGGCCATAACTGCTATACAAATTGTAGCTGGCTACGGATTCCACACCATACCCCACAGTTAACGGCCCTTACTTCTTGGTGTACTGGAAAGTAGGGTTCAAACAGGAACTACTGATGTGCGACTGACACTACCCCACACTTAACTGGGATACCTACTCATGTACCGACACATTAGGCCAACGCTTTCTGGGATTCATAACCTCCAATCAGCTGGAGCAACCTATCCATACAACCACCAGGGCCAACAATATCCTAGACCTGGACATTACCAACACATGTGACTGGTATTCCACACCTGGGATTATACCCTCGTTGGTCAGATCCGAACGTATGCTAATCACCCTTGTTATCCACATCCCGGCACCACACCCTTCATGGAAAACACAGTACAATATTTCTACAAAGCCAACTTCAGGCTTCTTATGACAGCAGTAGTAAATGTCATGACACCCTTACAGATTTACAATATAGTTACAAACGCTGACTCATACACAACTGCACTTAATAAGCACTTACACGACTGCAGGGATCATGCTATCCCAAACAGAGCCATGACGGTACTCACCAGATAACGGACACCACTCTGGGGGTCCACTGCCATGGACATAATGTACAACAGAAGGAGGAGACTGTTGCAAAGTAGAGTACAATCCCATGGGTGGGGTAGCTCCCTGGTCAGCCTCAGTAGAAATCTGAGATCCCTTATCACATCCTCCAAAGCTAGCTACATAAACATTACTGCGACTCATTCCAAGGACTACCACAAAGCGTTCTGGAGGTATGTCACTGCTTTCAATGGCGATACCCACATCTGCTCTGACATACAGCGGTTAGGCACGAACATTACAGAACTGATTGATACTGGCAACATCCTGGTAGATAGGTTCAGTGCTAACTTTACACCCCTCTCACACCCTAAAGGGCCCAAATCTATACAGGAACAATGCAGAGTCCCTGCAGTCACAACTATGCAGTTCCAAACTGCACTCTCTAAAGCCAGGAACACAGAATCCATGTGACTGTACAACATCCCAGGCTGTGATTTACACAAACTTCAGAACGAAATGGCTCCCCACTCCGGCACCAAATTCACTAATAGCCTTGTATCAGGCATTGTGGCCCCTGAATGGCACACAACAACAGTTATCACACTCCACAAAGGTTGCGCCACAATGGACCAGAGGAAATATTGCCCTATACACCTGACTAGACTGTTCTGCAAGGCTATGAAGCACATCATCATGGATCTCATTCACAGAGACATTGGTGGCCTCCAAACCTTTGATACCACCCAGTTTGGATTTGTTAGGGCCAGACCATGACTCCTAAACCTGGTGAAGTCCTTTGAGACAGTTACCAAGGTAGTAGATGAGGGTAAGGAGGTCCACACAGCCTACCTTGTCCTCTCAATGGCTTTCAACACCGTTCACCATTCTGGTATTGTCAACATACACATCCACCTGCACATCAATCCCTATGTCACGAGATGTTATGCAAAGTGGCTGATGGACAGGACCCACACAGTGAGGGTAGCATACCTTAGTTCCTACTGTAAATCAGTTACAATTGGCGTACTCCAGTCCTCGGTCATAGGGCCCCTCATGTTCGGTATATGTTTCTCTGAGGTACAGGCTAGCACAGAAGGACTTACCCTGAATAGGTTTGCAGACGACTGCAAACTAAGGGCCATGATTGATTCACCAGGTGATACAGACACCCTCCATAAGAGTGTCACTGTGACAGATACCTGGTGTCAATAACATGGCCTCAAGCTGCATGCCGCAAGGTGCATAGACATCCCCTTTGGATTACACCAATCACCTGCTGACTATCACATAGGCGGTAGTCCCCTACATACATAAGACATTATAAGGGATCTTAGAACACAAGTAGATAGCACCCACTCCTTTGATAACCATATTGCCAAGGTGGCGTGGATATCCTTCTACGTGGCCACCCTAATCTGTAATGGGTTTGTAGCCGGAACAAAGGCAGCCATTGTACCTCTCTACTCCTGACTTATGAAACACATTAAAGGGTACAACACCCCATTTGGGATGTAACTTACGAGACAACAGCAATGGCTTTAAATACCACAACATTAATACACCAAGAGGATTACTGACCTCCGAAGGATGACGTATGAAGCCCAACTACAGAAACCCCAACTGTACTGATTTGCATACTGCATACTCAGAGGTGATCTCTGCTGAACATACAAGGCCCATGTCCAAAACAATATTGATGGATATGCTCCACATAAGCAAAAGCCACTGAGAGCCACATGCTCTGGGATATGTACCCAAATGCAATGATGTTCCTGAACCGACACTCACCATGCTTTGGAACATGATTTCTATGTACATCAGCAGGGACTCCTCACTACACTCTTCAAGAGATGATACACGATGGGTGGATGATAGACAGACATGTACTGGCTTTAAATACCACAACATTAATACACAGAGATTACTGACTGGACCTCCGATGATGATATGAAGCCAGAAACCAGAAACCCCCCTGACTGATTTGCATACTGCATACTCAGAGGTGATCTCTGCTGAACATACAAGGCCCATGTCCAAAACAATATTGATGGATATGCTCCACATAAGCAAAAGCCACTGAGAGCCACATGCTCTGGGATATGTACCCAAATGCAATGATGACTAGGACGTGCTGGAGGGATACATTCCTGAACCGGACACTCACCATGCTTTGGAACATGATTTCTATGTACATCAGGCAGGGACCCTCACTAGCACTCTTCAAGAGATACCTCGATGGGTGGATGGGAGACAGACATGTACGCCAGGGATCACTGCAGTGGCTCTACTGTACACAGGTTCAGGAAACAAATGGCGTTGCTGTTCACAGGCACAGGACACTAACCTAGGGAGGTAACGCAAGTAAAAACACTGTAGTTGGACTTATGAATGGACTTGGCCAGACAGCATAGTACCAAACTATGAATCTATGAAGCTATTACATGTCCTTTGTGCATGGATAATTGAGTAGCTCTTCCATTATAATTAGCTATCATGCTGTTACACTGTCTGGTGACTACAAGTCATATGTATCCTGTTATTGTGTATTGTACATGCCAATAGATATACCTGATGTTTGCATAATATAACAGTAATGCTATGTAAAACGTTAGACATATCTACCTACAATACAGTACATTTCACATTTTTGCAACAATATCCCATAATGCAAATTATAATTGCACAGCAGGACCACCTTAGACATGTTATTCTCAGTTATACACCCATACATATGCCTGCTGTTACAGTATATCAACATATACTATCCCCTGTTATGGCACGTACTTGTTGGACAAACCCTGCCACTGACAGTGGCTGGAGTGGAATTGTTGTGTTTAAAGCCCTTATGTAGTATACCTTGTGGTGTATGAGGTGTTTACCTTGTGGCCCACAGCAGTACACACAATTTCTACAAGCATTACTATGCTCAATAATACATAAGTTCATAGGTTCATAGGTTCATACTAGGCTATCTGCCCTAGGGCATTTATAAGCCTAGCCAGAGTGTGTTTGGATTTCGCCACCCATTTTAAATTAATTTTGCTATGCCCTTTTTCAAGGTTAGTATACTGTGCCTCTGTCTAACAGTGACACAGAAGTGATACCTGGGATAAACCTACGATCTCCCATCCACTCATCAAGATTTCTCTTGAAGAGAGTCAATGAGGGACTCTGCCTAACCTGGACTGGGATTTTATTCCAGAGTGAAGGGAGCCTCTGGATTATGAATCTGTCTCTCCAGCATGTCCTATTTATTTCAATGCTGAGGTTCAAGTCTCTCAAGCGTGTAGCTTGATGGGATTTGGATTTTCTGAGGTGCAGCATGTCCATTAATTCCGGGTTGGACATGGCTTTATATGTCAGGCACAGATTGCCTTTGAGGAGGCGGTATGCCACTGAGTAGAGCTGGAGTTTCTTTAACCGGGCAGCATATGACATATGTTTGAGCCCTTTGATCCACTTGGTGAGGTACTTTTGGGGTCTTTCCAGTTGCTGCAGGTGTCTGGTAAGGTACATCCCAAAAGGGGCATTGTACTAAATTATGGGCCTGATGAGGGATGAGTAAAGAGGCACAATGACCTCCCCTGATCTAGATGTGAATCCCTTCATGATTGGGTGGGCTATATAAAATGTTTTTCTAACCACATTGGCCACGTGGTTGTCAAATGACAGATTGCTATCAACTTGGGTCCACAGGTCCCTAATTACTTCTTCTGTACTTAATGGATTACCACCTATGTGGTAATTTGTGGGCACTTTGTTTTTGCCAAAGGGGATGACTATACACTTTTTGGCGTTCAGCTTGAGGCCATGGCTCTGGCACCAATTGTCCGTTTCTATGAGGCCCTTTTGGAGGATGCTTGTGTCGGCTGGAGAGTCGATTATGGCGCCCAGTTTACAGTCATCTGCGAACTTGGTCAGCCACAGTCCTTCCGTGTTGGCCTGTACCTCCGAGAAATACATACTGAACAAGAGAGGTCCCAGGACTGAGCCTTGTGGAACGCCACTTGTAACTGGTTTGGAGTCTGACATGGCTCCAGCAATTCTAACCATGTGGGTTCTGTCCTTGAGCCAGTTTGCAACCCATCTAGTGACATAGGGGTTTATATTTAAGCTGGTGAGCTTATCTATAATGCCCGAGTGGGGTATTGTATCGAAGGCTTTTTCGAGGTCCAGGTAGGCTGTGTGGACCACCTTCCCCTCGTCAATGGCCTTGGTGACTGTTTCAAAGAAATTGACCAGGTTTAAGAGGCAGGATCTGCCCTTAACAAAGCCGAACAGGGTAGGATCCAGTGTCTGTAGGTCCCCAATATTTTTATTTATGAGGTCCATGATGATCCTTTCCATAGCTTTGCAGACCAAGCTAGTCAGGCTTATGGGGCGATAGTTTCCAGGATCCATTGAGGCACCATCTTTGTGGAGAGGGACCACTGTTGCTGTATGCCACTCTTTGGGTACATATCCTGTAGTAAGGCTGAGATTGAACAGTAGTTTTATGTTTGGGTTTAGCTCTTCTTGGAGTTCATGTAGGACGCAGCCCAGGACACCGTCTGGTCCCATTGATGCTGTGTCTTTTGCTTTGGAGAGGGCGGCTCTTACCTGAGCATCTGAGATGTCAGGGGGGCAGCACTCTGCTGGGATAGATATTTGCCCTTTTGGTGGGGTGGGGGGGAGAAGTTTGCGCTGAACCTGTCGGCTAGGATGTTGGCAATGTCTGTGGGTTTGGTGTATTTTTTGTCATTTTGGACTAAATCTGAGCATATCTGGGAATTCCCACTCAGGTTCCTAACATAACTAAAGAAAGCCTTGTGATTATCCTTAGTGTCCTGTGCAATTTTTCTCTCGAAGCTGGCCTTAGACGATTTTATGAGTGCCCGTAGTTTTTTGCTAATACTGATCAGAGATGCCTTCCCTTTTTGGGATTTTGCTCTATCATGTAGTAGCTTCCTCCTTCTATTGTATAGTTTGTTTATGGCTGGGGTCCACCAGACAGGACGTCTGCCTTTGGAGGATTGGGTCTTGGTTTTATTTGGGATTGCATGATCCATGCATTCCTAAAGGTGTTCATAGAATGCGTTTATAAAGGATTCTGCGGTCTGGGCCATATTTTACTACATAATACCTTTTCCCACTATATGCATTGCGTACACTTTCATTAATACAGAACAGGCACTACATACACTAAAATACTGAGTGTTCTACATACCTTCTTAGTAGTTCGAGTTTACGAAAATATCAGTCTTAATCCTTTTCTGTTTTAACAGTTTTCTCGTATGTGCATATGGTTTGAATGTATGACAAGCCATCCTTTTATACGTAGATACCAGTAACATGTGGTATCCTGCCACCAACTGGTGTTCTGGAGTAGATGATTACATGCACATCAGCTGTGCAGCTACTCCATTAGCCAATTACATGGCAACAGTGGAGTATAATTGAATACTCCACTTGGGCGTTGTCCCTTTGTCCTACCTTCGAGGAAGACAGCCTGGATGTGTTGTTTGTGATGAATTGCAACTGCTATATGGAGAGACACAGAGATATTTTAACTTCATGTCCCCCGTGGATTGTGTGTAATGGCTAGAGGATGTAGTTCTACATGTGAATGTAGCTCAACCATCTGATATGAGACTATTGCAAACAAAACCTGCAACATCGGCGTCTGTTCCATTGTACAACAGCAAAGATTTCACAAAGCACCATTATAGTGTGTCTCTCACAAGGTATGTTAAGGCTTCTGCAGATATCATTGAATGAGTGGATGTTTGTGATGTTATTACAGTCTGTATTGCAATTGTTTCGGGTGTGGGGGAGATGTAGGTGGGTGTACATAGCAGATAAAGGTTTGTGGGGACTGCATTTACACATATTCCATATGTGTGTGAGGGCTCCTTCCCTAATTCAAGACCTATCATTTAGTAGACTAATATTATGGTTATTGCAGGCTTATTCATTAAGCCATTGTTAATTGGTTCCTATATAGCATGCAGGTGATGCTGATCCTTCAATCCCTCCGGAAATACATCGGTATGTAATGAAATGTTGCTACATGAAAGCTGTCTCGTGTATTTCTGTCACATATATTTGCACTCATTGGAGTTGTGTTTGTGACTGAACCTCTTTGGCTTGGGTTGCCAGCTTTTCAAATGGCCATAGTGGGACATTTGCAGGACACACATTGGATTTTAGAGGCCGACACATACCCAGGGTCAGTGGAAAGTATAGAATTTACATATATGCTTATATAAAAGCTTATATTGTTGTAGCGGTTTACTTGCTTATCCTGTTTCTTGTTACATGTAGGCATGTTAGATACAGATGACTATTTTATGCAACCATTATATTCACTATGGAACATGCAGAATGTCTTGAGATTGTAGGACATTGGTATTTTTACTCAATTTGGTCAGGATACTACTGCACATAGAGGGACTGCCCCTCGCAAGGTGGGATAGGTGTTAATCCCATGTTTAGCTCATGTCCATAGCACATATTTGTAATAGTGTATTATAGCAATAACCCATGCCTGGGTGTGGGTAATGGTGAATTTACCCACGGTTGGTGTGGTTTGTTGACAAGGATGAAACCCAAGTGGCCAAACAAAGACAACCGTGGATAAATCCAGCATTACCCACACCCAGGCATGGCTTGTTGCTATAATATAGTTTCCATATCCTTTGTTCATAACGTTCAGTCGTGGCAGAATTTGTGATTGCTATGGTCCGTGTTGTGCACATATTTAAAGACTTCAACTGCTGTATATGGCATACCCATGGATTCAGGTATGCACACACGTCCAACAACCACATTACCGTTCACAGACTCCCAAACCCCACAATACCGAACACTCGAACTCGCAACAGTCAAACTCCCAGAACTAACACAAACACAGAACACACACGCATACACAGACACACTGCTACCCATCACATCCAAACAAACCATCCGACACTACATATGGCCAGGTGGCCCATGCCCCATACACACCCCATGTGGGTGGCTTTGCCCCCCACACCACACCCAGGAGTGGCCTTAGGTCTACTGGTGCCCTAGGCAAAGGGCACAATGGCACCCCCCACCGCACCACCCAGTGCCCCCATCCTGGTCTACCTACACCAGATAAATACTGGTAAAGTGCCCCCACTAAAGCAACGCCCTAGGTGGCTGCTTAGTTGGCCTATGCCTAAGGCCGGCTATGACCACACCTACTGTAATAATCTACCACCGAGTTAGCACGAACAGACACACGAAGCAAATACACACACACACACACACACACACACACACACACACACACACACACACACACACACACACACACACACACACACACACACACACACGCACACACGCACACACGCACACACGCACACACGCACACACACACACACATTACAGTCAAACAGAAACACACACCGCACTCAGAATGCACAATTACACACACTACAGCAATCAGAAACACACTTAAACACAGTACCTACCTGGACCGCAGCACCAGCAGCAATAACTAAATGTCCCTTAACATCGTGATAATAGTACTCGGGGTTCTAGTGTTCTGGTACTGTGGTCTTTCGGTCTTTAAGCCTCGTGATTATGCGTGTCGGTATGTAAAGCATTCGGTATTTGGTAGTATCCTATTTATTTGTACCTCCATGGTTGTGTACATGTTGTTAACCTGTCTATATATTTGCAGATATATGTATATCCGTATATATCGACATATATCTCTCTATCACCCTTTCTATCTCTATATTATATATATATATATATATATATATATATATATATAGAGAGAGAGAGAGAGAGGGAGAGTGAACAACACAACCTTTTCGTTGGGTACATGGCGGTGTATACTATTTCCTGAACTCTGCCCTTTTGTGTTTTAACCTGTCACAATACACACCTGCCATTGGTACATCTCAGGTAGCTTAGTGGTAGGTGATTGTGTACATGGTTGCATGTTCTACTCCTGGCAGTGGTCGTTTTACCTCTCTGAACAGGCACTCTTAGTACAAGGGTGAATAATGCAGATTTTAGCTGTTCTGGCCATCTTTGACCGTGATCTGCGCGATATTCAGCAAAGCTTAGACCTGTTTTGCGCATATCCATGTAGTCATGTTTAAACAACACTTACCATCACTTGCCAGCACATAAACCCACTAACATGTGCTTAAACATGCTCTAATGACCTGCATCCGACATCCATTATTTGTGCCATCGGAATTACGTAATAGCCCTTGCAGGTCGTGGAACTGGGAACATGCATGACACAGTCAGTGGCTATATCACTGGGGCATCTGGGATATGTACAAGTGTTATGGTGTTTTGTATGTGGACTGTACTATGGCTGTTCCTCCATACTGCAAGCAAATGTGTAACTCAGTTAGTTTACATATGGATGATACCTATTAATGGTATGTCCAAGTGATGTTTAATGGATGTGCTCCAGCTATGGGAATCCATGTCACAGTGAGCCACACACTGTAATGTGCTACACCTTGCCACAACCATAACTGGAGAATACTGGGGTGACAGATACCTGTCATGGGTACTCCCCATGCTTTGGAACTACATCCCTGATTACGTTATATGGAGCCCCTCATTAACACACCAGGGAATCCTTGCAAAGTGGGTGGGGAACAGTGGTTACACCCCAGGGATCCAGCAATTGGCTCTGCTCCACAGAGGGACAGTTAGTTAATCGATGGGGTGGCCACAGCAAACACATTTTGCCTAGGCTGATGAATGGCCTCTGACAATCAGGCATGTACTTACCGATGTACCTAGGAACCTATACATACAGTATCAACACAAGCTGTTAGCTTCATTTACTGTTCAGGTGTTGACTTACCTTGTACCAATAGCTGTTGTGTGTGCAGTAGTTGAGGGCTGCCTATGTAGGATTCACACAGTAGACCACCTATACATAACAATTTACAGGTGGTCATGTGTGTGTGTCATCCATTTTACTGTGTGTGCAGGTGGAGAAGTGTGTCAGTCCATAGGGGCCTACACTGTCAGTGTATGTGCTATACATTCCCTCTTTACCAAGGCATGGGCATATTGGGCATGCCTCCATCTGCCTACTGGGGCTGGCACAGGGTGTTCATGGTCTGAATCCCTCTGTGCCTGTGGTGCCCTTGGCAATTGCGGTGGGCTATGAGGGCCTTATCATTATGTCCCTGCTGCAGCTGTTTCCGCAGGATCATATTATGTAGCATGGCACATACTATGAAGATGTGGGCACACGTGCCTGGACAGTACTGCAAGGCTCCACCAGATATGTCCAAGCAACGGAACCATGATTTCAACATCCCAAACACATGCTCTATGATGATTCTGGTTTGTGCGTGTGCCTCATTATGCTGTTCTTGCATGGGTGTGTGTGCATTTCTGATGGGAGTCATCATCCACGGCTCCAGTGCATAGCCAGCATCCCCCACAAGGTGGCCATATGGGATGTCCCCCTGACAAATACCTGATACAGCTGTGAGGCATGCCAGATGTAGGAGTCATGGTAGCTTCCAGGGCTGCCAGCACACACATCCGTGATAATGCCCTGGGCATTACACATGACCTGGCAGTTGATGGAGTTGTATCCCTTGCAGTTTATGTAGCACCTACCATGCTCACCAGGTGGTTACTTGATATGTATGTGCGTGCAGTCTATTGCACCCAGTACCTCTGGGTAGTCTGCCACATGGTGGAAGAGACGCATATTGCTGGACAACTCCTCCTGAGTTTGGGGGAAATGTATATGCTCATTGGCATGTGGTAACATGGCATCTAGGAACTGGTGGAGTACCCTGGATGCTGATGCCTGTGAGATCCCCATGATATCTTCAGTTGGCCTTTGAAAGGTACCTGTGGCTAGTATTCTCAAGCTTACACATACCTTCGTGTCCACTGGGATGGGTTCCCCCTCTGTTGTTTCTGGATCTGAGGCGTGGCCGGCACAGCTCAACAATTTGCTGTATGATGTCCCTGTCCACCCTGTAACGCTCTGCTATTTCCAGATCATGTAGCCCCTGGTAGGTTACCCTTGGCCTGAACACTCTTCTCCTCCTCCAGGGCCTGAGTGGTTGTCAGCATCATCCTCCACACCACCTTCAGTCTCCAAAACATGGTGATGAATCACAGCTATGGCAGCTCCCAACAAGAACATTGTAAAAGTTCCCCATCTGTTTACACCGATGGTGCTGTGTTTGGGAATACACGAGTGTGTGTGAGGTGTCTTCACACTTTATACTATTGTGCTTTGAACACTGATGATGTCATAGGGTGTGTATGTACAATCAAAGCTGCAGGGTATCTTACTTATGTGTTTTACCACAGGTACTGCTATTGTGGTGCCTTTGGTGTTGAATTACATTTAGTGGCCATGGATCACCTCTTGCCCTTGCCTTCACTTTTCTTAACCATTCCCCTCATATTGTCGGGCATGCATCCAGCAGCCTGCTTTCTTGTTTTGTACTTTCCCAAACCAGGATTGTGCTGCAAAATGTGTTCTTTAGCTGATCTACTGCAGGTTTGCTTTGCTCTGTGGTGACAGTTCTCTTTTCTTTGCAATCCGACACCTCCCCTATCCTGTTTTGCAGGTTGCTACTAGCAGCCTTGTTAGCTGCCGTCAATGGCCCACTGTGACTTAATAGGTGTTAATTACTCAGTTGTACTCCAATTAACCTACTGCAGCATTTCCTTATTGTCTTCCCGTAACCTTCCTGTTTCAGCTGTGGTGCGTGCCATGTGCTGCCATTTTCCGGGTTTCGAGCGCGTTGTCATCCACGTACACATGCGCTTTCGGGCACCATGTGTGCTCTCAGCTAAGCAAAGCAATGGCTACATCCCCACCCCTATCCTGCAGCTTTGCTTAACAATGGGCAACTCAGATTTGCAATGCTCCAGTGTGCTTACAGCTATGGTGGCACACCCCATTGCTGATGTTATGTATACCTCCAGACCACTCTTCGGTGTTGTACTGCTGCACCGTATGGTACATCCTTAGGCCAGCGGGACGTTTGCGATTCAGTATTAGTTGCCTCATTTGCATGGCATTGACTACTAATTCATAGTTACCGCACCAAACACTGTCACAGACCGTTAGCAACCCTTGCAGCTTGATTGTGGTGTAGCATGCATACCATTGACTATTATGGTGAAATCATGATTTGTGTTACATTGGAATTTTATGACATTTGTATATATTTTCCTTGTGTTCCCGTTTGCACACACATGCCCTGCGGTTGTACTTTGCGTTAGTGTGGCCATGACATTAAATGTTATATTTTATGTGTTGTGCATGTTTTTATATGCCATCGGCTGTATATTTAGCCATTGGCATATGTTAACTTTGTAATATGTAAGTTTGGTCTGCTTTCATGGCTCCGATGTTCTGTTTGGAAAAATGTAAACCATTTTTTTTTTTGGTTTACATTTCTGTATGCTTACGCCACACCTGCACCACTTCATGAATTGCTATGTACCTTCATTTGCATGCTGCACTACTGCGCATGGGGTGATTAGCATACATGAGCCGAGAGCTGCGCAGATCTGGCGTACGCTGGTAGTGCAAGTGGAATTGGATCGTACCTGAATCACTCGGCGGCCATATTTGGCGTTATACCGCCTACGCTATGCCTGCGCCTGGTGCAAGCTTCATGAATACCAGGGAATGTTTGCTACACTGCATAACAAACATTGCTTGTTGAGCCTACTTGTATGCTTCAGTACTGCATCCTTTCTAGTCACGTTACTATATGTACTACTTACTGCTGCTGGTGGCTGACTCCGCTCATGAGACTTTCTTTTGAGATCATGTCAAGAACTGCTGACAATGCATTTCCAATTATTATTCCAGCATAACCTGCAGAGTAATGGTACAAGAAAGACAGAATGAGTAAAATGAAAATAGACCTGTTAATGCAAATTATTAACCCGTTAGGGCAAGTTATACAAGAATGAGTATTGCAATCTACATTGTGCATAACGGAAAGGACTCAATTTCTGCAGGGGCTCGCTCTAAGTACTGCTTTAACTCAATGAATTCATTGACTGATTTTAGGGTAATGTGCATTTCTGTCCAGAAATAGAAACTGCACTTACATGTATGATTGTGGTTAATGCTTACAATATGTTGATTGTACCTCTTTACAGATGGATTATCTTTTTTTGATTTGGGAAGGTGCACATGAACTCTTTCATGTCCTTCATTATACTTTCAAAAATATCCAGAGAAATTATGATTGTAATATATTGTGGCCAGAAAAAGTCTGTGGAAAGAGTAACATACATGTGACAAGAAGGACACGTTAGCAAATCATAATTACTGCAGTTAGTAATTTAATTACATAATTAATGCTAAGAAATGAATGCCAGACACAGTCATAACTTTTAGCTGTCAATAATGAAACGTGCAGCAGAGAAATGTTCACACAAGTTCCCACTGCCAAAGAATTATTACCCATTATTTGCTGTGTTACCATACCTGCATTTTATGCCATGGTAGGAGTATGCAGTGTGCATTGGAGAAAAGGGTAGAACAGTGCTGTGGAATGATTAAATGGCGACAAGCTGCCTAATGTCTTTCAGCAAGTTGCTGCTTGTCAAAACAAAGACGAGGCTTTTAGTTGCTTGATGCCCTAGTTTATTGCACAGGCCATAATAATAACAGTTTCAAAGGTATCTTTCCAGTATTAATAAAGCAAGAAATGTTAGTTTTTTTTAATAATATTTTGCATTTTACAAAAAGATGTGATAAAACAGTTAACCTGCCTTAAGCCATTTCTTCCATGTACAGGTGCATGCTCACATTCAGTGAAATATTGGCAAGGATGTGTGTGGATGCTCTGCATGTGTCTGATCACTGCATCCCACTTTTAAGTACAGTCTCATCACTGTGTGTATTTCCTGAGGCTGCGACCCAATATATGTGGTATACAATACTTTTTTCCATGGCTCAGTGGCAAATGACATCTCTTTTCTAGAGCAGACCTAAGTGACATAAGTTCTTGCATCACTGGTGCTGAGAAGTAACAATTTCTTGCAAGTGCATTTCTACTTATGATACTGCAATTGAGTTATTCACTGCCATTTTGTAACAATAAATTGACATACCCCTTATCATGTTTATGCACTTCTTTTGTTAAGAAATGTTGAACACACAACTTATCAATACCCAGATAATACAGTTAGAAAAAGCATGTTTAATTACTGTTATGTTTGATGACATGCCAGACATCATAGTAATGTCATCCTTCATCCATTACCTTGATATGTGATAGCCAGGAGTTTATCTGTCAGTGTCTGTCACTAGTGCCTTCACTGTCAGTTCATTCTCCTACACTAGATATGTTAGTACCCACTTTAGTCCTTTGAAGTTCCATCCAAAATTAATTTTTAACTTAATTGCTCTAAGATGCAAAAAGTGCAATGTTAATTTTGTGTCGAAGTGTTCCTTATAAATGCTACTCAAAGTAAGTTGTGGAATGACTAATTGTTTTCTCTGTGATTCCTACCTGCACCACATTCACTGATACCAGAAGTGCAATTCTCATTTCAGTAAATGTGTAACTCCCAAATTTAGCACTGTGTCCTGTGCTGTTGCATCTGCCACTACCAAACAGTTGCAGTCCACCACCAAGTGTTTTCAATTCATTGATCAACATGTTTTGCTGGTCAACTCAAAACTTATGTATGGTTGGGAAAAGTACTTCTTTATGATATCTACCATACATTGCTCTAGAAATGTGAGCCATATTAATGTAGTCCATCATTTTTAATGCTTTTTACACAAGACAGCCAGACAGTAGAATAGCAGATGCCAAATCAACATTCCCAATGATATGGTGATCCATACATGGTTGATTGCACCAGTTATTTATAATGTTGCATTCTGAACAATACATGATTATAATAAGAAGAGTTCCTCTGCACTTCCTTGGGTCTTCTGTGGAAAAACTGTGTTGTGACAGTGCTACCACAGGCAGAACACACATTAAATAATTTTTCAAGGTAAGATTGGTACACAATGTATGTTGGTTCACTGTGAATTACATAATGATTTATAGATGCATCTCTGCAAAGTGTGAATAGAGCTTTAAAGCAAAATTAATACTCGAAAGTGATGCATATGGATGAATGCTATACAAATGTAATATTGTGAAAAAATGCAATGTGAGTAGACTTTTATACCTTACATCTTCTGTGGATTCCTGAGCAGCAGATGTTATTGTTTCTTGACAAGGAATGTACTCAGATATGTCAGATTGTTAAACACAGGGATCCAAAGATACAAGACTGCCATTAGGTGATGTTGCTTGTGTATTATGATGCACTGGGGCATATGTAGGAGTGGCCACTGCTAGAGGAGATAATGTTGCAAATTGAATAAAGCTTACATGGTCATTTTTTTATGTGCGGGTCGAGGTGCAATGCAAACACGAGTGCAGTGAGTTTTAGATTTAGTGAACTCCATGTAGCATTTGCTTGCAATAATAGAAACTTTCATGGAATGCAAATTTCATCATAAGTAGTTGAAATTTATGCTAATGAAGTTAAGCAACATGGCGGAGTAATCAAACAACCTTCAACACAACCCTTCTAAACCCGCACCACCAACATCCACATATAGCAACACTAAATCCACATATGCAGAGGCCCTTAACTGTATCCTGCCCAAGCAACAAAGACCTCTGAAGCTGAAACGCAAACAAACACCAATCACAACCAATGCGTCACATAGTTCACAGCACCAGTGTGCCACCCAGCAACAGCCCCTAAGGCAAGAAAATGTACCTAACACTTTAGTCATAGGTGACTCTATAGTCCGGCACACTGATGTCCCTCTCACCAGGTTGAATAAGGAGAAAATTACAGTCAGCTGCCTGTCGGGTGCCAGGATCCGCCACATGACGCATGCACTCAAGTCACTCCACAACAAGTACAAATATGACTCTGTCATTGTCCATGTTGGAGTGAATGACTTGAGACGTACCTCCCTGGACTACATGAAAAGAGACATGGAAGAGCTCTCGGATCATGTGGCCCAGGCAGGTATGACCCTAGCCCTGAGTAGCATCCTGCCTTCACCCAGAATGATACCACAATATAAGGATAAAATGATTGACTTCAACAATTGGCTAAGCTTATGGTGTCATTCAAAGGGGATCCAGTATCTGTCTGCCTGGGATGACATGATTGACAGACCACGATGCTTTGCCAGAGATGGTCTGCACCTGTCGCCCCTGGGATTCAGGTTACTGGCTAAGGCTCTTGCCACCCCTATAGTGCTTTTTTTAGGCAAACTTCAAAGGACAAAACCACCACCGTAACAGGTACAAGCATGCAAAATCTGAAGGTAATGCTACTCAATGCTAGAAGTCTAAACCTCAAAATGCACTCACTCGAGGCACTCCTAAAAATGGAGAACATTGATATCTGTGCAGTAACTGAGACCTGGTTCAAGGCTCCAGAGAGCACCCCTGCAATACCAGGCTACAACTCTTACCACACTTTTTGGCCACCAAACCAGGACCAAAACACAAAAGGTGGAGGAGTGTCAATATTCACCAAGGATATTCACACCACCAGGCTAGTTGGCCAACACAATGTGTCTGAAATTCTCCAAGTGCAACTAACACTAGGTAAGACTGCAATCCAAATTGTAGCTTGCTACAGATCCCCCACCATACCCCAAGATTCTCACTACACCTTTCTAAACATACTGGAAAATATTAAGATAGAACCAAACACCCTAATACTGGGTGATTTTAACTACCCTGCCATTAACTGGGAAAACTACTCATGTCCCAACACCTTTGCGCAACGGTTCTTGGAATTCATAAATTCCAACGCCCTGGATCAACTAATCCATAGTCCCACCAGGGCTCCAATATCCTAGACCTGGTCATTACCAACATGGGAAATCAATGCTCCATACCTATGGTCACCCTCTCGTTAGTCAGGTCTGACCATAAGCTAATCACCCTTAACATCCACATCCCACCCCCACCCCCCAGTAAAGAAACCACCATAAAAAACTTCTCCAAAGCCAACTTCATGCTACTCAAGTCAGAAGTGACAAACTTCATGACACCCATGCAGACAGGAACTGAAAGTTCAACTGCTGAATCCTACACTAAGGCACTGTACGAGCACATCCACTCATGCATGAATCGTGCCATCCCAAATAGAACTAAAATGCTCTCATCCAAAAAAAGGAAGCCAATCTGGTGGTCCCCTGCCATAAACAAACTTTACAACAAAAGGAAGAAACTTTTGCAGAAAAGAGGAAAATCCCAGGATGCAAAAAACTCCCTTACTAGCCTCAGTAAGAAACTGAGATGCCTCATAAAATCCTCCAAAGCTAGTTACGAAAATAAAAATGCCAAAGATTCCAAAGACAACTACAAAGCATTCTATAACTATGTCTAGAATCTAAATGGCAATGCTCAGATCTGCTCTGAGCTAAAACAGAATGGCATTAAATATACTGATCCGAAGGATATTGCCAATATCCTGGCAGATCGATTCAGTGCCAACTTCACCCCCCTCTCACCCCCTAAATGGCCCATCTCAATACCGGAAGATTGCCAAATTCCAGTAATAACGGCCACACAGGTACAAAACGCACTCTCTAAAGCCAAGAATACAGCATCCATGGGACCAGATGACATCCCGGGCTGTGTACTACATGAACTACAATATGAACTGGCACCTCACCTAAGTGTCATGTTTAATCATAGCCTCACCTCAGGTTTCATGCCCACTGAGTGGCGCAGAGCTACAGTTATCCCAATCCACAAAGGGATCCACCTTGGATCCCGGAAACTACCGTCCCATCAGTCTGACAAGCCTTATCTGCAAGGCCATGGAGTGTATTATCATGGAACTTATAAAGAAAGACATTGGCAACCTTCAAACACTGGACCCCACCCAGTTTGGGTTTGTGAAGGACCGATCTTGTCTCCTGAACCTGATTGACTTCTTTGAATCAGTCTCCAGAGCCATGGACAAGGGTAAAGTGGTCCACACAGCCTATCTAGACCTTGCCAAGGCCTTTGACACCATCCCCCACTCTGGAATCATAGATAAACTTACTAAGTTGGGCATTAATCCCTATGTCACCCAATGGGTTGCTAAATGGCTTACTGATAGAACCCACACTGTAAAAGTAGCCGACTCCAAATCCAGCTCCAGACAAGTGACAAGTGGAGTACCTCAGGGTTCAGTCCTGGGGCCGCTCTTGTTTGGCATCTACTTCTCTGAAGTACAGGTCAACACTAAGGGACTCTGGCTAACAAAGTTTGCAGATGACTGCAAACTGGGAGCCATTATTGAATCCCCAAATTATGTGGATACTCTACAAAAGGGCCTTACAGAAACAGATGCTTGGTGCCAGAGCCATGGGCTCAAGCTCAATGCCAAGAAATGTATTGTTATCCCTTTGGGAAAAACATGTATCCATGAATTACCATATAGGTGGCAGTACACTAAACACAGAAAGTGTGATAAGAGACTTAGGGACACAGGTGGACAGTGGTTTCACCTTCGTTAACCACATCGCCACAACAGTCAGGAAATCCTTCTATGTGGCACACCTCATCATGAAGGGCTTTTCATCCAGAAAAAAGGAGGTCATTGTCCCACTGTACTCATCCCTCATTAGACCCATTATAGAATACAATGCCCCATTTGGTATGTACCTCTCAAGACATCTGCAACAACTGGAAAGGCCTCAGAAATACCTCACTAAAAGAATCACAGGCCTAAAGCAGATGCCCTACGCTGACCGCCTTAAAAACTCCAGCTATACTCTGTCGCATATCGTCTACTCAGAGGTGATCTCTGCTTAACATACAAGGCCATGTCAAACCCAGAGCTGTTGGACATGCTACACTTAAAGAAATCCCAATCCCTCAGAGCTACACGCTCCAGGGATCTAAACCTTGTCATCACAATAAACAAAACATGCTGGAGGGATAGGTTCCTGACCCAGAGACTCCCCAGACTCTGGAATAGATTGCCCATACATGTCAAGCAGAGTGCGCCTTTGGACCTCTTCAAGAGGAACCTTGACGATTGAATGGGAGAAAGGAAATTCACCCCAGGGATCACGTCAGTCGCCCTGCTAGACAGGGGTCCAGGAAAGTAAATAATGTGGGAAGAAATAGCCAGGGAATTGTTATGGCTAGGCTTGTATAGGCCCTAGGGCTGATAGCCTAGTACCAACCTATGAACCTATGAACCTATGAACCTATGAGACTCCATGTCTGTACTGGCAGCTTTCCACATACAGGAATCTACACAGAAGTAGGGGCCTGTAAAAGTCCAGAAATATAGACAGAATGCCCATGAAAAGGTAACAATACCCATATAATGGCTGATGTAGACACTGTAGGTGTCTAAAAGCATCAGGGGGTGTGTCAAAATAGTACACATTTAAAATATGTTTTACCACGTGTTTATGCAGTGTGCCCTTGCTGTAAAAGGTTTTAAATATGAATAACAGAAACACCATTGGAAAGAAAAGTAATGTAATGTAGTGTCACAATAGGTACAATAATACCCTGCCCTGTGTCTTTAAAGTACTGCTCCCATGCTGTTGCCCAGCTTACACAGCTACTAACCATGTAGTTTCCAGGCTTTCAGCATGGATATTATGCAAATGAGTGCAAAAATCATTGGATTTGTTGAACCACAAAAAGCAAGAATTGTGTAGGGCTGTTCACTTCATGTAAGCTCCTACACAGTGTTTATGTTTACCATGGATGTCAATGACATCAGAGGGGTGTGTGAGGTAACTTTGTTGTGTTTTTGGATGTGTTACAACCATCTGCACAGATTGCAGCTTCCCACAAATTGGTATGGAGATGCATACCTTGTTTGAGCAACCAGACCATCCACATATCAGACATGAGCTAGACATCCAAAAATAGAAACTGGATGCATTCAATTGATATTGCTGAGTGCAGTTTGCATTATTTTTCCTGTGGTTCCATGTCTTAGGTATTGGACTGGCATACAGGTGGTTCTGTGTTCAAGTACAGAGTAAGGAAACTTTTCTCATACTGTTCTGACATTGCAGCTTCCAGACGTGAAGTGCAGTTAGCATTAATTACCATTTTCTGTATGTTACATGACAACAGGGATGGAAATAAAAAAAATTACATGCCTTACCTTAGTTATGCACAACTGCGCTCTGATGCATGCCAAGTATTGTGCACTGAAGTAGGACCTATAAATCATGTCAACTATATACTAAGCAGGTGAATTCCATCTTAGTTAGCCAATCCCACATGGTGACTTTCCAATGTATAAAGTATGCATAAAGCCTACATTCTGATTTTCCCTCAATACTTCAAGACCATTGGAGTAGAGACTTGGAAATTTCAAATGAGATAACGCTAGGGGCTGCTGCAGCTATTCTACATCTGCATGTGCTAGGGGATGAAGTCAATGCTACTTGTGCTGCTGACAATAGGCCTAGGGCATTCAGGTCCAGGGTAACCTTCCAAGCACTACATGAGCTAGATATTGTAGAGCACTACAGCATGGACAGGGACATATTACAGGAACTCCTTTGTGATGTATGCTGCCCTCTACTCAGAGCCAGAGCCAACCAAGGGGAGCCCATCCCATTGTAAACTAAGGTATGTGTAGCCCTTAGGATATTAGCTACAGGTACTTTTCAAAGACCAACTGGGGACATGATGAGGGCATCACAGGCATCAGCATCAAGGATAGTCCACCAGTTCCTCAATGCTATGCTCCTACATGTCATTGGACACATATCATTTCAACTTATCCTTGAGGAGAGGGCCAGCAATATGCAATGGCTCTGCCATGTAGCACACTACCGTGAAGTACTAGCTGACACAGATTGACTCATGTACACATCAAGCCACCACCTGGTGAGCAGGGTAGAATCTACATTAACGGCAAGGGATACCACTCCATCAACTGCCAAGTCATGTGCAATGCCCAGGGGATTATGTTGAATGTGTGTCCTAGCTAACCTGGAAGTTGTCATGATTCTCATATCTGGCACACATCACAGCTGTACCAGATGTTTGCTAAGGGGGACAGCACACAGGGACATTTACTGAGGATACTTCTACACCCTGGAATGTGGATGATGACACGCATCAGAAATGCACACACACCCATGGAAGAACACCATAATAAGGCACAACCACAAACTAGGAACATCATAGAGCATGCTTTTTGGCTTCTGAAGTCACAGTCTGTCTAGATATATCAGCGGAAGCCTTGCAGTATACTCCATGCACATGTACACAAATATTTACAGTATGTGTGATGCTCCACAATCTTATCCTGCAGAAACAGCTGCAGCAGGATCAGCAAGGGGAACTGACACACATCCTGCCACCATTGCCTAGGTCACCACAGTCACAGGAGGACTCATAGGAGGAACTCCCAGGTGCTGTCCCCATGGCAGACACAGGCATGCTCATTATGCCCTTGCTTTGGCTAAGAGACAATTCATAGCACATTCACTGACCACTTAGGGACCTAGGGACTAATATCTTTCTCCTACTCACATACATACATTAAAAATGATGCCAGGCAATTCACACTACATGTACCTATCCATGTAATGGCCGTGTACTGCTTGCATCAGAAAGAGACAACTCCGAACTACAGTTGTGTCAACCGCTGATTTGCAAGGTAGATCCTTAACCTGCACTGCAGTCCTGTGGAGTATTATGAAATATCCTTTGTATCTATCAACCTGCTACAGTATGCAAGTAAATAGAGGTGTATTTGTACAGAAAATTAAGTAACATGTGACTACGGACACTATTCTACTAGTATGTGTCCATTTGTAATTAGTAAACCTCATTCATGAAACCTTCATACAGTCAGACTGCAGCAGATTACTGGTACATCATTCAAGACAGATGTTGGAAAGTGAGGCTACATTGCACATTGCAGTTTCTGACTTCAGACTTGCCTGTATCCTAACAGTAGGTGTGTTTTTTCCCCCACTCCCCAAAACAGCGGTGCCCCTTGTAAATGGCATAACAATAACTCATTTGTGCTGCCCAAAAACTCACAGTAAATGGGTGTTTGTCAAAATTATTATACCCTACACTTTCAGGAGAATACTCTAGATTTGATCATAGATTGTATGTGTTAGGTAACTCATGTATAGCAGTATACATTGTTATTTGGGTGATTGCATGATGAATGATCCCTCTTATGGCAAGTAGTTTCTGCGGCCCAAACAACTAAAGCAGCTATCTTCATTGATGAAGCTGTAATACTGTTGAGAGTTTGAATCTGGATATAGGTAGAGGTTTTGGATGTGTTCTAACAATAGGTTGTGTTTTACAGAGTGTCACTTTGTGTCCCGTACTGTTATCAACTTTGCATTGTCTTAATTCCACATTTGTGCAATGTGCTGCATGTTTAAAACCTTTTTGATAAGGCTTAGGTGGTTTACACAGAGTGCAGCAGTGCAGAAACAGTTAAATAAGAAAAAGGACTTATGTCTGTTCACCAACCACACACACCAGATACATTCAATCAATGCCGTTAGTAATTGGGAAATCCCAGTATGGATTTAGGGTAGGAGTGCATTTTGCTCAATGTTTTCTGGAATTCATAAATTCCAATGTCTTGGATCAACTTATCCACACCAAAATCCAGGAGCAGCAATATCCAAGACCTAGTCATTACCAACATAGGCGACTGGTTTCCACACCAGAGGTCAATTCCTCATTGGTTAGATCCAGCCACAAGCTAATCAGCCTAGACATCCACATCCTGCCCCCACCCCCCATTAGGGAAAACACTGTAAAAGATTTTGCCAAAGCCAACTTCATGCTTCTTAAGACAGAAGTGGTAAACTTCACAACACTCATGCAGATGGACAATAGAGGTATGACTGCTGAATCCTACACAAATGTACTTTATAAACACTTACACGAGTGCATGGATCATGCTATCCCTAACAGAATGCTATCCTCCAAAAAAAGGAAGCCAATCTGGTGGTCCCCTGCCATAAACAAACTCTACAACAGAAGAAAGAAACTGTTGCAAAAAAGAGTAAAATCCCATGACTGGAAGAACTCCCTGGTCAGCCCCAGTAAGAAGCTGAGATCCCTCATAAAATCCTCCAAAGCTAGTTATGAAAACAAAATCACAACTGATGCTAAAGACAACCACAAAGCATTCTATAGTTATGTCAAGAATCTCAATGGCAGCACTCAGATCTGCTCTGAGTTACAGCACAATGGCACTAAATATACAGAACCAACTGATATTGCCAACATCCCGCCAGATAGGTTCAATGCTAACTTTACCCACCCACCCCCTAAAGGGCCCATCTCTATACCGGAAGAATGCAAAATTTCTGTAATCATGGCTGCACAGGTAAAAAACATACTCTCCAAAGCCAAGAACACAGCATCCATGGGACCTGACAACATCCCAGGCTGCATTCTACATGAACTACAGAATGAACTGGCACCCCACCTAAGTACCATGTTCAATCATAGCCTCACCTCAGGCTTTGTGTCCATTGAATGGTGCACAGTGACGGTTATCCCACTCCACAAAGGAGGAGCCACCACGGACCCTGGGAACTACCACCCCATTAGCCAAATGAGCATGGTCTGCAAGGCCATGGAATGTATCATCATGGAACTTATAAACAAAGACATTGGTAATCTCCAAACTCTGGAACCCACCCAGAGTTTGGGTTTGTAAAAGGCAGATCATGTCTCCTAAACCTGATTGACTTATTTGAAGCAGTCACCAAAGCCATAGACGAGGGTAAGGTGGTTCACACAGCCTATCTAGATCTCGCCACAGCTTTTGACACCATCCTCCACTCTGGAATTATAAATAAATTCACTAAACTAGGTATAAATCCCTATGTCACAAGATGGGTTGCCAACTGGCTCACTGAAAGAACCCACACTGTGAAAGTAGCAGACTCCAAATACGACTTCAGACCAGTGACAAGTGGAGTACCACAGGGTTCAGTCCTGGGTCCTCTCCTGTTTGGTATCTACATTTCTGAAGTACAGGCTAACACAGAAGGTCTTTGGCTAACAAAGTTCACAGATGACTGCAAACTAGGAGCATAATTGAAGCTCCTAATGATGTAGACATCCTACAAAAGGGTCTCACTGAGACAGATGCCTGGTGTCAAAGCCATGGACTCAAGCTAAATGCCAAAAAGGGCATTGTCATCCCCTTTGGTAAAAACACTGTACCCATGAGCTACCACATGGGTGGTAGTCTACTTAATACCAAAAGTATGATAAGAGACCTTGGGACACAGGTGGACAATAGTCTCTCCTTTGATAATCACATCACCACAGTAGTCAGGAAATACTTCAATGTGGCACACCTCTGCACAAAAGGTTTCTCATCCAGGAAAAAAAAGTTCATTGTTCCCCTCTACTCGTCACTCATTAGACACATTATAGAGTACAATGCCCCTTTTGGTATGTACCTCACAAGACTTATACAACAACTGGAAATGTCATAGAAATACCTCACAAAGAGGATTACCAGCCTCAAAATATGCCCTACACAGACCGTCTAAAAAAACTCCAACTTTACTCTGTCACATATCGCCTACTCAGAGGCAATCTCTGCCTAACATACAAAGCTATGTCAAACCCAGAGCTGTTGGACATGGTCTACTTAAAGAAATCCCAGTCCCTCTGAGCTACATGCTCTAGGGACCTAAAATTTGTCACCACAATAAACAGAACATGCTGGAGGGATAGATTCCTGTCCCAGAAACGTCCCATACTCTGGAACAAACTACCTATCTATATCAAACAAAGCTCCCCATTAGCACTCTTCAAGAAAAATCTTGATGATTGGATGGGAAATAAGAACTTCACCCTGGGGATCACCTCTGTGGCTCTGATCAACAGGGGCACAGGAAAATTATTTTCTTGGGTGGCGAAAGCCAGGCTACCTTTTTGGCTAGGCTTGTATAAGTCCTAGGACTGATAGCATAGTACCTACCTATGAACCTATGAGTGGGCTGTAATAGCAGGTATATATAACATAATAGTAAAACTCAGATGTGAGCAATGCAACTCATGTTTGCTCACTGCTTTCTGACATGCACACTGTATAAAAAAGCCAAAGGAGAATGCAAGCATACTTAGCTAATTATAGTGCAAACCTGATGCCCTACATATCTATCAAGCTCTTAGAGTAGGAAATCAGGATAAAGCGACAAATAATGGGGGACAAAGGCCCAAAAATAGGGACACTTTTCAAATATTGCACTTACAAACTTAGCAGTGTGATAAATTAGTCAACTGTGTGTGTAAACATAACAATGGAAGTATGCATCCCAGATTGAGTTCTCACATGGTATAATTTATACTGTTTTGGTGCTTACCCAAACACCCAACCAAGACAGGCCTCCAACCTCTTGCCCCCCATGTGGCCTGCTGATGTCATCTACCATAAGGTCACCTGCACTCCTAATAAAATTAGACTTGTGCTGTGGCACATGTGTTAAGTGCTCTGATCTGTACTCCGCAAACTTAGGTAGGGGGTTTATTCTCTCTCAGCTATGTTTCTATGTGTGTGAGCTGTTGGTGGATATTACAAAGCATTTTACAGTAGCCTATGGGACTCTGTCCTTTGTTGTTCAACAGACACTGCTGATGTCATTAGTTATATTAGATTATTGGATATGTATATGTCACAACAGGCCATGGTCACACATTGGCCTGACAGAAGGGTAGATGTCACCTCATCCTATACATTGCAGACAACAGTGGCATAACTGTCATTGTATGTACAAACATCATCCCATCTATTTGCAATGATGATGGACAGGTTGGCACTTAAGATCACATAGGAGTCCGTGTGTTTTTTGTGGATGATATTGTAGTCTGTATTGAGCTTAGGGTATAGGTGTAGAGATCCTGGGGAGGTGGAGATGTGCTTTACAGAGGAGAGGAATAAAGGTCAGCAGGACTAAGACAGAATATATGTGTATGAATGAGAGGGAGGATAGAGAAATTGTTAGAATGCAGAGAGTACCATTGTCAAAGGCATATGATGTCAGATACTTTGGCCAACAGTTCAGAGCAATGGTGAGTCTGGAAGACACGTGTAGAAGAAAGAGCATGCATGGTAGAGTGTGTGCAGAAGACTGGCAGGAGTGATCATTGACAGACAAGTGCCAACAACACTGACATGGAGGGTCTACAAAATGGGAGTGAGACCAGCTATGTTATATGGGTCACAGATGATGCCACAGACAAAAATGTAGGAGTCATAACAGGTGTTGGCAGAGTACCAGATGTTATGCCTTGCATTCTGTGGGTCGAAGATGGACAGGATTATTAACCATATATTACAGTGTCGATTCAGGTTGTATGATTTGGAGATGAGGACAGATTGGTGGGATTGTATTGGTTTGGACATGTGCTGACGAGTGATGCTGGGTATATTGGGGTAAGGATGATAAGGATGTAGCTGCCAGGTAAGAGGAAAATAGGTAGGCTTAAGATAAGGTGCATGGATGTGGTGACAGAGACATGCAGGTGGTTGGTGTGACAGAGCAAGATGCAGAAAATGGTTAGAAATGGAAGCAGAACATCTGCTGTGGCAAGCACAAATGGTACTATCCAGTGTGTAGAGCTTACAGTTCATTGTCTCCACCCCTGAACATGAGAACTAGCTCTGCCAGGAGTTGCACTGACACCTCCATGCCCAAGGTCAGATGCTGTGCTACTACCTGAAGTTGACCAATGTCTGCTGGATGTGCTCCCTTTATGGGAACACCCAGAACCCCGATCCCTTGGCCTGCTACATCTGGTTGTGGATAATACTCTCCCTGCTAGAGCAGTGGATGTACTGCCACTCTGGGAGTGTGATCGGGCACAGCCAAGTTGACTTTCAGCAGATGTAGTTGCTGATCTATGCCCATGAGTCTAAAGCTCCCCCTCCTAGCAGATATTCCATCACAGACAATGTGCATTCCATGTCAGATACACTGTACTCCCTCAAAGACACATCCCGTTCCAATGTGTCATTCAAATGAACCAGAGAATCAACAATACGGTGGAGGCAGTCACGGATGTCAGACTGTGCTGCATCTATAACCCTGAGTATTCTCTTGGAGTTCCTTTCTGAATGTGTCTATGCCTGCACGATGGGCCTATACATATGTCAAGTGGCATGTGATGAGACACCTGCAACATGTTGGGGATGGATAGCAGGCCTCCCCTGAGCACCCCTATCAATCCACCCATGTGGTACCTCACCATCACTCTCCAACTATTCAATATAGCCTCAGTGGACTGGGTATGCATAGGTATACTGGCTGTGTCTAGTGATAATGGGGGGGGGGGTCAATGGATATCAACCTCTGTGGCAGAATCAGCCTTTGCATCCCCCTGCTTTGCCTCACTTTGGCCAACATCATCATCAGAGTTTGATGAGACATTGACATCAGGTGGAACAGTGAACACAGAACCACTTCCATGTTCACCTGTGATAAAAGGAAGGAAAACAGGAATACATTATTACCTGCACTACTATGCTGTAATACATGTTAAGCAGTTTAGACTGCTGTCACTGTTACAGACATTCATACCTCTCAACCTCTTAGGCCAAGGAATGTGGAGAAAGCCATGAATAATGGGTGGACAAAGGCCCAAGAATAGGTATCATTATGACATATTGCCCTTAAAAACCTAGAAAGGTACTAGAATAGCAGGGATTGCTTCACCATGACATTAATAAGTAGTATGCATTTTTAATGTTAGATCTGTCATTATTTTATGTCTGCACTTTATAATGACCTGCCATAATATGCAACTCAATCACTATGATCTTAAACATGGCACAGAGGTATGTGTCACACATCTGGACATTCTGCAAATATCTGTACAATTGACAAGTATGCAGACAGTACAACAATCCATACAGCAGGTCTGATATGACACTTTATCAGATGTGTTGGAATATTTTTACATTACTGACATAAATGTATTCTGCTTACCAAGTGCAGGAGGCATAGATCTCTGAATTCCTGACGGCCCTGGAAAAAATGAAGGGACAGGTAATGGCAACAGCACCACATTTAACTGTATAACAGGGGGTAATACTTTCAATTATCTATATCTACAGTGATTGCAATGTTAACAAGAATGAGTCTGACAACCTCTAAATGACCTGAAAACTGCAGCTAACAAATACACCCACCAAAAAGCAACCTATTACACAATGAATGTAACAGTATTCTACTGATGAGCTAACAATGCCTACCTGGAAGCTCCTCCTGAGACACAGAAGTGGTACCCAAGTACAGAACATACTGGCTGATGGACTGATGGGAGCTTTCCTGAGTGGCAATATTTGCCAGGAATTCCTTGGTGGTGGTGAGTGCCTGCTGCAGGCCCACCACCAGTGATCTATCAATCATGTGCCACTTCAGTATCACACCTCCTTGCAGCATAAATCATGTCCATGGCTCTGTGTTGCACCTGCTCATAGTGATTTTGTTGATCAGCTGCATTAACATTTTGGACCAAATCGTCCCAAAGGGCTGCATGATGCAACATTTTGGCCCACCCCCTAGACATAAGGATGGCATGATGTTGCCTTAAAGCTTCAATGATGAAGCCATTCTCTGCTCCTGAAAAAGGTGGCCTACACCGAGCGGGCATATTGTTTACTGAAACACAAAATTAATGATAACACATATAAGGATCACATAAGTAGAAATAAACTGTGTACAGATAAGGCAGTACAGGAAAGCTCTCAGTATTCACCACTTGATTACAATTTAAAGATTCCACAGTGGTCAACAAATAACACGGGGGCTACAAAACAAGGAGAGTAGCATGACGAACATCTCCATGTTTGTGCTGTAACAGATAATCACTTATGCTCACACACCCAAAGCAACAGTCCATTCTAGTTTGTGCCATATCGGGGACTCATCACCTCCCCAAAAAAAATATAACAGGTGAAGGGACAGATGTGATAATCAAACAACAGTGTAACTTTCAAAGTGCTCTCAAAGGACCTATCCCTGAAATGTGTGTGCATAGTTATCACACAGCATTAGACCATCAGCCTTTTCTACATCCTCAGTACTTTCCAGATGGCTTGCAAACAAGGCCATGTCATGAGTACAGCTCTAACAAATGCTTACTGATTTACTTGACATTATTCCTAAGTACATTCCAACATAATTTAGGTAACATAATGGAGACATACCTGATGGAGTACAATATTAAATGTGTAACTTAGTTTGAATTCTGATGAAATTCTTATCCATATTGCTTTGTCTAGCTACACATTTTCCTTTTTACAACAGTGTACATTGCTAACTGATTGCATCTGACCTAGTCTGTTCCTCAGAGATGGTAATTGCATCACGCACTGCTGAATTGCATGCTAATCAACCAATCCCAGGAAGCTATTCAACAAGATATGAGGCACCAGTGTAGACACCATGCCCTTTCTTATATGTGCAATGAGGAAATAATGGAGCACAGATAATATGTAAATACTGACAGATTGTTACTAGCAGCTACAATTTACATACATTTGTGTGTGCTACAAGTTGAAGCCAATGCTGTTGCCAATAACCATTGACAAGAGGATGAAGACTTTACAGGCCAACAGCACAGTAGAGGAACTATGGGACCTCTGGCAGCCATGAGTCAGATACAGACCCAGATGCAGGGAACCAATCCCAGTGGAATTTAGGGTATGTGTTTAACTTAGTATGTTAACCACAGGTACTCTGAACAGACTACGAGGGAACATGCTTGATGTTTCATAGTCATCAGCATTCTGGATCTACCAGACATTCCTGCATGCTATGCTACAACATGGCAGAGACAACATTTATTTTAACACAGGTTCAGAGGAGAATATAACAAGTATGCCACAATTGTAACTTTATTGCACTACTCTCCAGTAATGTGTGCCAAACATTGCAGTCACGTACACAAGAAAACAACACCTGGGGAACAGGGTAGGGTCTACTTTAACCATAAGGTCTACCACTCGAACAACTGCCAAGTTATGTATAATGTCTTAGGAATCATGTGGAATGTGTGTGCTGGCAACCTTAAACTTAGCACCACTTCCATATGTGCCACATTCCCCATCAGTACCAGATGTGCACTATGGGGGATATCTCCAAGGCTCTCTTAGGTATGCATGCATGCTATGCACTAGAATCATGGCTGAGGAAACCCATTGGACACACACACACACACACACACACACACACACACACACACACACACACACACACACACACACACACACACACATATATACACACAGGAACACAATAATGAGACACAGTCCAACCAGTAATGCAATGCAGCATGTTTTTCAGCTACTGCACTCACAGTGCCAGTGCCTACATACCTCTGACCAAGGGCACCATTACAATCCACTGACATATCCCTCAGTGTTCATAGTATGTGCTATGCTACCCAAGTTAATCTAGTAGGAATACCTGCAGCAGGATCAGCAAGGGGAAGGGGAACACGTCATTCCCACAATGCCAAGGTCAACACAGCCACGGGCTGATGATGACTCAGAGGAGGAACCAGCATCAGGTGTGGTTATAGCCAGACATAGGCATGCTCTCTATCTCCTTGCCTTGGCTGTGAGACAAGCCATAGCACACTGACTCACCAGCCTCATACATCACTTTACTTCAGTACTAGGGAAGCATTAGAGATACAGTTCAACAATAAGGGTACACATTGCAGTTTTGGATTTCTCAACCCTGCCTAAATCAGACAACAGGCAGGGATTTAAAGATGCAGAGTAACCAGAACAACACAGTCTTGTTATTGCCATAGCATGAGCATAACTTTGCTACCCCACTCCCAAAAGAGCAGTCAATGCTTGTTTGTGACATCCAAACTGGCTTTCCTTATTTGGCAACCGCATATCATATTATTCCCAACTAATATCCTTTCACATTGTAAAAGCAATGATATAGAATGGTGTACACTGTATGTACCAGAGTACCGGACAGATAACTGCTGAATGACCAAGGAACACAGGCATGTAAAATACTGCTGTATATTTGCAAACAAAAATCATAATAGGGTATGTAATCACTAAGTGTAGTGTTTTAAAATAGAAACGTTTCACTTCATGTCCAGGTAACATGTAATATTTGAATAAAACTGTACATTCTGTTCAATTTGTTTGTGTGCTGAATGACTGTTGATGCTTCATACAAAGGTGTATGTGTGAAAACAGGGTTAAGGCAACCATCCTGTGTTCTGAATGTGCATTGGATGGTGAATTGGATTCTAGACCTATGTAGGCATATTTCCTGTGTAGTAGCATTGTATGCTGTGTATGTCATATACTGACTTATGTGTCTGACTGCTATTACTTAATTTTCATCTCTTAATTTTTGGGTCACTGTTTGAGTGGCACTGCACTTAGCTCAGCTAGTTTGCATGCACAGCAGCAGTGCACAAACTGCACAACTGGACCACCCAGGTAGTATAAAGGACCCAGACATGTAAAAATACACTTGGGATACAGTCTATTAATGTAAGTCTGCATGGTGCAAACCCACTAAGTGTAGTTGCACTGTGTTTAACAATGTGAATCTCAGGATGATTACCAGTGTATTAGATTATCTTGTAACTTCTCCTCTGGCTGCAGATGTACCATCAACCTCCAAAAACAATGCCTTAACACCTGCTGTCACAGATTCAGTTATGTAGCACGTATATTACATACAATCAAGAGGCAATGTCACATATTTTCTACAATATTTCATTATGTTTTCCACCCTACTTGCTCTCCATTTCATTACTTTCCTACCTTCCCATTTTTTTCTGCAAAACATTATCACTCAATGACGCACATTACGCAACAATGCGCATCAGTGCTTAAATACGATAAAGTATGTTGGTCTATTTCAGATGCTCATATACACTTGCAAAAGTACTACCTACACCATTATTCCAAACCACCAACACATATGCAACAGAAACAACTGAAGGCATTACGATTATCGAACCTGGTACTATCTGGACCCAAAAAGTGGAGTGTGATCATGTATTAATGAGCTAAATAGATAAACACACCCCACAACAGAGTTAATGAGAGTTAATGAACCAACACACATATATATATCTATATATATATATATATATATATATATATATATATATACACACACACACACACACACACACACACACACACACACACACAGAGTTAATGAACGGACATATATATATATATATATATATATATATATATATATATATACATATGTATATATGTATATATATATATATATATATATATATATATATATATATATATATACATACATATATGCATGTATATATTTATATATGTTTGAGTATATACCAAATGACAGTTGGTACTGAGTATCCTAGAAAATACTTGCTACTCAACTGACTGTGTGGCACCATGTGTTAAATCAGTGATATATTCTTTTGGTTAGAAGCAAATGGCACTGGTTTCAATTACAGCTGTGTTATCATTCTTGTGCATTATTGTATGATGAACAGCAGCATGCAACAATGTATAAATGAAAATAAATGGGGAAGGTATGACAAAGAAAGCAGAGTGAACTTGAACTGTTCCAATACTTAATCTTACTGAGATTACACACTATCTACATCTTGATGTATTTGTAAAAGGTGTCTGCCACTTACCATCATGCAAACAAGGTAAAACAAGTGCATTGCTTTGTGCAATGCTAAGTGCCATGCACTTTTTTTTCAAATATATCCAAAATAACTTACAACTAATGCTATATCATGGTTATTTAGTTACACTAACACTTTATTTGTATAAACTGCAATGTCATAACATTATAAATAAAGTTTGCATGCCCTTAACTAGAGCCCAGGACCATCTGTACTGTAGTCTAACACTCTACATATGTTACCACAACATATGTTATCTGTAGTCTGTATTTTACCATGCATGCTTAATCAGATGGAATGCTCGTAGCACAGCCCCACTTACTGGGTTTGTGCAATGACTAGTAGTACTGAGCATTAACAATTGAATGCATCTAGTTTCCATTTTTTGGATGTCTGTGTCATGTCTCATATATGAGTGGTCCTGTTGCGTAAATGAGGAAAGCATTGCCAAACATCACAGCATGTTGCATAAACATGATATACATACAGAAAAAAAAGAAAAGCTAGAAAATCACAGAATATAGACATACCTGCTTCTTACAGTCTTTCCATGGTTTTGGCTGGTATTTTTTCAGTGTTCCTCATAAAATTTGTCGTTTTGAAATAATAATTTGGTATGGAAGGCAATTAATACACACAGATGGTTTTGTTTAGGACTAGGAAATTAGGTGGTATGGGGGTGGGATGCCGGTGTTCTCCTGTACATGGATTCATTACCCATGTTGTTCTATGAGGTTTTGCAGCCAACACTACTGGTGAATACCACAAAACTTCACTTAGGTGCACTGTTCAACATTAATATGCATCGAATGTTGCCGAGAGCATATTGTGGCCATGTACATGGATAGACTCCATGTAGGCTCTACACAGATACTACAGAGTTTATTGAATCCTGCAGAATATGTCACACTAAACTGCAATGTCCTTAAATGTCTTGTGTTCCTGTAACAATGTAATGAGTCCAAGTGCAGTGCACAGTACCATGTAAATGAACCATAGGAAATGCAGCACATCCTAGCAAATGATTCAATTTCAGTAGTATGCAATTTTCACAAAGTAATATAAAAACTGGTGATGTAAGCATTCACTGTATGTGGTAAGCAAAATGTAGTATTTCTACTCAACGTAACTGCAATGGCAGTACAATGCAGGGACTTACACTGATCTTCAAAGAGTCTATTATTTATTGACATTGTAAACATTAAATAAAGTAGAGTTTATCAAACATGATTCAGTTGCAGTACAAAAGTTCTGAAATAAAAATTTGTGATATAACATATGTGCATTTATATCACGTTATCGAAAGATGAAAATAGCGAATACAATTTCATCGGCCCCAAAACATCTAAACATGAAAATATCGAACATTCAGAACAGCGAATTTTTTCCCATGGAAAAAATTTGCGGCTCCAAAACACATACACACAACACAAGCAGATCAAACAAACAGCAACCATACACATACACTTAAATTCCTACATCTAATGCTACACTAAACTAAACATACACTACTATCTACCCACTTACCTTAACCCAAACCCTAACCCTAAGATCCGTCACTATCGCACACTCACCTAACCTGTGCCCTAACCCTAACTCACTTAAACTGACCCTAACCCTAAAGTCTGTCATTATCGCAAACACGCCTAACACGCGCCCTAACCCTAACTCACTTAACCTGCCCCTAACCCTAACGTACAAACAATCGCACACTTACCTGAACCCAACCCATAACTTTCCACCACAGTGCTAAGAATTGCGAAGCCACAAGAACGGCCAACTGAATTCTTTCCTGAGGAAAGAATTAACTGTTCTGCAGCTTTGCTATTCTTAGCGTTTGCTGAATATTGTTCGATATCAGAACATTAGAAGTTTTAATACTTCGATGTTCTGATATAGACCCACATATGTAGCAGTAATGTGCAATTATAGTTTGATACAGAGATTTTAAATGCACACGTTTTCTACGAAGAAGTATTGACTGATGAATGTAAGTACATACTCTTTGTGTCTTCAATGGAATGCTGGAATTATCAATACCAGTGCTCCACCCACTGGTATCATCATGTGATTCACTTGACTGCCCACTCTGTTACCTATAAATCCAGGTGAGGTACATTGCACTGCAAATGATGATGACTGTGATTCTTCCAAAAATGTAGTTACTGTTGGCTAGGACTGACAATTCAAACTGGATGCCTCATGTAAGGATACAGGTATTATCAATGAATCAAGGAAAGTAGATGACTGTGCTGGAGAATGAGTTGGAATACTGTGATCCACTGTTGCACATTGATGAACATCATCATATCATCCACAACCATCTTGTGCATCACTGCATTCACCCTGCATGACATCATCAACATCAATGGTTCTGACCAAGGTGGAGGTTTCAGTTTGAAATCAAGACAATGACAAATTAGTAGGTATGCCAGGCCAATGCATGTTATTTTATCCCACATCCCCCCTAACTAAATATACCAACTCCGAGATCACACTATAGTGGGAAAAAGAGCAAAGTTCACCATTTTGGCCAACTGCCTCCTTTCACAGAGTAAAATTCAGGTGATCCAAGCATTCATGAAAGTACGTTTTCGGCAAAGTCGTCTTGTCCTTTTAACTTTCGTGTAAGTGCAACTTCAGTCATTTGAAGTATATATATATATATATATATATATATATATATATATATATATATATATTTATACTTCATAATGTCGAAACCTTATAACATCTAATTTCAAAACACTGACACCATAAGATCTAAAATTCAAAACATCTAAATCTCATAACATCGAATTTCATAACATCGAAAACTACAAAGCAAATATAAATAACATCCCCTCCACCTATAACAACACCAAATGAACAAATAACTTTTCACTACGTTTCTGCAAGAGCGGCAAGCCCCTCTGCACCCCCCACACCCCCAGTAAATTAAATATACCAACTCTAAGATCACATTACAGTGGGAAAAAGTTAATTTCCTAACTCCATTGTATCGGGATCACCATAAAGAATATACACATAATGTGTAAATCACTTACCTGTATGGCCTAAAAACATGTACAGAGTGGCATAATAAACACTATATAAAGATTAACAGAATAAACTATAACATTAACATGTTTAATGATACACTACTCAATTTTATACATTTTCGATGTTGTGAAATTCGATGTTATGAGTTTTAGATGTTTTCAGTTTTCGATCTTTGTGTTCTCGCTGTTTTGAAATTAGATATTATGAGTTTCGACGTTTTGAGGTAGAACCAGATATATATATATATATATATATATATATATATATATATATATATATATATATTATATTGTATTTCTCTATATATATTACACACACACACACACACACACACACACACACACACACACACACACACACACACACACACACATAGATATATATATGTGTGCATCTCATTATATGTATATATTTATATACCCATCTGTACATGTACATATAATTAAAAAGTTAATTATATATATATATATATATATATATATATATATATATATATATATATTGTGACACAGTAGTTCATATGTATGCATATGTTTTTTAAAAACACTATATATATATATATATATATATATATATATATATATATATATATATATAGATAGATAGATATATTTAACTTAGAACAAAAAACCTTATGCAATGGCTCAAATCCTCGGTAAAGAACCACACAATCATTTTAGTGCTTTCATTCCTTTTAAATAAAGTGGAACTTCTTCAGAGAAAAACAAATATGAAAACCTCCACATTTAAATAGCCCAAACAACAGACAAAAACCACATACCGTGGCTGGTATGGAAGGCAACAATGAAGAAACACAGGCTTCATGGAATAGGGATGAAATTCAAAAACTACATTGGGAAGTGTCCACTTTAAAGACGGAGGTATCCAGACTTATCGAATTGGTTGAGTGAACGTTGTCACCACCTAAACTTGGAGGTTGTGGTGAATTGGTTCGCAATTCACCTATGAAAGATTTACGTAATCCCTTGTGCATAGACATCAGCACGCAGATGGATATTCCTAATGGGCAGGCGTGTGCTACGGATGATAGAGAGTTGTCATTACAGGAGACATGCTTGACAACTAATAGGAAAATTAACGTGAGTCATACATCAGACAATGACTTTACCTTTGATTTCAGTTTATTTCATAACCACGAGGAAGGTGACCGTTTAGGGTCACGTCCCAAACGTGGAATACCAGTGAAAACATACTCTGCTGTGATGCATACCCAGGCTGACAACTCAAAAGGTACTGTGGCTGGCAACAATTTTTCAAGTCTCTTTAGTGGTAACGAACATAAACAACATGTTTTTAAAAACAACGGCCCAAGTAGAGCGAAAAGTATTAATGGAGGGGACTGTCTTGATCGATTTTTAAGTGATGACTATGAATTTGTTAACAATGACGGACAAGTGAATATTATAAATAAAGTGAGACATTTTAGTCATGGTAAAGAGTTTCCCCAGGATCCTATTAAAGACTCTATTTATTTGTTGGGCAAGAAGTTATTAAATATTAAGAGTATTAAGATCGATAATGCTTATTTAACCAAATGCATTTCATTACAAATTGTACCTAAAGGCCTTAGGTTTTTTAAATTGCCTATGGGCGTAGAATACATCATTGGCAATATGAATGAATTTGATAAAATGTTTGATGGCTTTGGTTTTAGTTATATGAAAATGCTGATTAAATTAAATGATGAAAAATTATCTGTTAATGTATGTGAAGTGGAGAAACTGAATCATGAAATAATAAATGACCCTTTGTTTTTACAGTGCAAAGATCTATATGACAAACAGTATATAATGGCGGAGAATAAGGTTAAAGCAATTTTTTTTATAGAAAGAGTAGAAAAATACAGAGAGATATTGAACAATATAATGACAAGAGGGCATATATTTGGCCACAAGACAGTCCAAGATTTGATACAGAGAGAAATAATAGAAATAAGGTAGGACAAATGGATAAGGACACCAATTTTCAGGGGGGCAGATATTATCCAGCCCCAAAAAATCAAACGACATATTGGAACAGGAGAGGGAGACAACAATACTGGAAATAATTAAACCAAAAGGCAATTCACGTATAAGATTAGAAGAATATTGTACTTCGTCAGGATGAATATAATAATCAAGGAGAAGACAACAACAAAATACACTTAGAAAATGTTATTCATTCTTACAATGGTTTCAATGTATTCAACTATACTGATATGGACATAACTAAAGGATTTTTTACATTATTCAGTAAAGGAATGAAATGTATTCCTTCTGTAGGATTTGATTTAGCTGACACTATCACAGAAGTTAAATTATATTGCAGGAGACTTAATTTAGCTATGCAATTTAAACAAAAAGAAGATGGTGTGGGACCCATCAATAACAAAGACCTTAAGAAGAAGAGCACATTTATACCTATTCCAAACACTCAGGTCTTGAATTTTGAAACGATGGTGTGTCAGGATATTTATAGGTGGAATACAACTCAGAAGAGAGACTGTTCATTCAATTATGTTACTAATGACAATTTATCTGTTGAGGAACGTCAGTGTTTAAATTTATTCATGGCCAATAACGAAATAAGAATTATGAAACCAGATAAGGGGGTGGTATTGTGCTATTCAATACATTGGATTGCATTAATGAAATGCACAACATTTTATATCTAACAGGGAACTATGAAGTAGTGTCACTTAATGAAATCAATATTGGTTATAAGAAAATAGATTTAACATTAGAAGAATATTATATTGACCATAGAATTACTGGTGACACATACAACTATTTAAAGGTCGAGATGCCTACTCTGGCCAACATCATAGGTATCCCCAAAGTTCACAAATGTATAATTCACCCCCCTTTTAGACCTATTGTCTCGGGGAGCAGATCGAAGACCTATCCTATAGGTGTGGCCATAGACAGGTGGGTCAAACCTGTCTATGACAACATTCCACACCTTATTAAGGATTCATGGACATTTTTAGGTCAACTTACATCGGATTTATGGAATAAACAACTATTTGTTGTCACCATAGACATTGTAGATTTATTTTCTTGCATCCCCAGAGACATAGGTTTAGAATATTTCAGCAATAGTTTAAGGAAATTTTCTGATATGGATTGGGACCGGATATGTTTAATTACTGACATGATGAGATTGGTGTTAGATCACAATTATATACAATTTGAAGGTGAATTCTTCAGGCAGAAAAGAGGTGTTGCCATGGGAGCCTCTTGTGCTCCCATTTTCGCAAATCTCATCATGTTGGAATGGGAGACAGAATTTTTATTTACTAGTGACTACTATATTAATATTGTCTATTATACCAGATATTTAGATGATTTGTTTCTTTTATGGAATGGTCCAAAGGAAGGCATTCAATCATTTATAGAATATATCAACAGTACCACTGAATTTTTAAAATTTACTTATAATACCAGTGACAGTGGTATTGCATATTTGGACACATTTATTAGTCATTCTGAGAAAGGATTTGTCTCACAAATATACAGGAAATAGACATTTTCTAACGATTATATTGAATTTAATAGCAACCATCCACAATATGTTTTTAAAAATGTTTTTAAAGGACAGTGTATCAGGGCTGCTCGAATGTCTTCTACCAGAGAAATTTTGGACAGAGAATTTGAATTATTGTGGACTATGTTTAGCACTAGAGGCTATCCCTCTAAATTAATAACTGACACATTAAATTATGTTAGACAGGAGTGGGGCAACAAATATACCCCCTTATTAGGTAAAAAAATCAAACAATGTTAAAAACGATCTGTCTTTATCCAATAGCCACACCAATCGAGTATGTGTCTTGATGTATTCACCTTATGTATGCCAAATTAGGAACATTGTCAAGCAGCATTGGAATTTAATTATGGTGAATGATGACACAGCTTCTATTTTGGGAAATCAACCTAGATTTTTATTCAAGACTGGACCTAATATTAAAAAGTTGCTTGAAAAAGCGTCAAAAAAGTTATGTAGTAAAAAGAAAGTGCATGGCACTAAAAAATGTGGGCGTTGTAAACAATGTAGTGCAATTAATGAAGCAGAAAGTATTATTTTGGAAGATATTAACAACACACATATTAAGTGCAGGACGGGCAATTGCAACACTTCCCATGTTGTCTACATTGCTTCTTGTAATGCCTGCCCTGCATTTTATATAGGAAAGACAGAGAGACAGCTTAAGAGATGGATTTATGAACATATCTATAGAATAAAAGTGAAGGACAAAAATAATGCACTATACAGACGTTTATCCGTTAAAGGAGATACACATCAATTTAAGTTTGCCATAATAGATCAGGTTGATGTTTCACCATATGGAGGAAACTGGAAAGCGTTATTGGCAAGTAAAGAAAGTAAATGGCAAATTATAACTGACGCTACAAGATCTCCTGGTATAAATGAACACATTAGTATCAAGCCATTTCTCATTTTGATATAATAATGGCTGGGTATATGTTTTTTATAAAAGATATGTTTTTTTATAAATGATATATTTTTATAAATGATATATCATTATAGTGCATTTTCACTGTATATTTTATATGCTTATTATTTTTCAAAAGCATATTTATTGTTGACAAATATTTTTTTTTATCAAATATATGATATATATATTTTTTTATCAAACATATGCTATTATTTATTCATTAGATTATAGTAGGAGAATTATTATTAATCATTTATTATGTAGGCAATGTTTCTTTAAATTTTAAATGTCATTTGTGCAGTTTTGGCGCCAAAGAGGTTATTTAAATGGTGTTTTTAAAAATCGAAATTCAGTTCTGATGAAGTCTGTATTTTGCACAGATGAAAGCACTTAACTGACTTTATAACTTTTTTTATCACACTACGTTTGAGTACTGTTGGATTTACAATAAAATATTTCCTGTTCGAGCCGTGTGTTATCGTGGAGTGCCTATTCCAGCATTTTGTTCTACTTCTAGTTCCAAACAACAGACAAATTATGTTTAAGTGAACGATGAAATGAGGTGTTCTTTACAAGTTCTACTTACAATAGATAGTTCAGAAAGTATTAATGTTGTTAAAAATAATTGGAAGATTGTTCTAGGAATCCAAATCTTAATAAAATTATAGGTGAACATCCACAGTTTATGTTTGAAAAAGTTGTAAATCTTATGTTATTACTTGAACAGGATTTGATTAGTGAGTTTAAAATTGGTAGTAGAAGAGATGGTACTTTTGCATGTACCAGCTGTATGCAATATCAGTTTATAAGCAATGTTAGTATCATCAGTTTTAAACATATTGGGTTTGTTTTTGAGGCAAAAAAGAGATTTTATTACCACAGTAGTAGTATTTTTTTATGTGTATAGATGTGACATGTTCCCATTTCTATGCAGGCAAAAGTGTTAGGTAGTTGTGGTACAGAATAAGATAACAAGTTACAGCCATTAAGATTAAGGGTTTTTCCAATGCCCTGATCAAGCGCAGTGTAGAATGTTCAGAATCTAAACAGTTTCATTTCATTGTGCTTGAACAAATGATGATGGAGAAGTTTGTATTTAGCTATAATAATGTGTCAGAAGTAAGAGAATACAAATGGCAAGTGTTTCTGAGGGCTGATCAAGCACCAGAGTTAAATGGAAATTTAAATTTGAAATGTTTGTTGAAACTTACCCTGGGATTCATTAAACTCTGTGCAGGAATAGTGCTATTCCTTCATGGAGCGGATCGTGCCAGTGCAGCACAACAGTGCACCTTGCATATTCATGAAGATGCACTGCTGTATAACCTGCACAGGCATGATCCGTGAACTAGTGCCAGGGGCATGTCTGAGCATTACTCGCACAGTAAACACACCCCCTGCACTCAGGAAGTACTTTAAAAAGAAAACTAGTGCCCGCGGACACTGTGAGCATACCCCCAACTGAACAGATATCTGCATAATGTCCAGATTTGTGTCCTGGCAAAGTGCTGAGGCTTGAAGTCATTAAATAATGACAAACATATGAGTGTAAGATCCCACATCCTCCAGGTAAGTCATGCCAATGCAAAACCTATTAGTCATTAACTTCCCAAGTTTCTAAGAGCAATATTTGAAGTCTGTTTTCTTTGCCCTCCCATCATGTTAGCCTTCGTCCATATTGTATGCTGTAAGAGGTGGAGTGGTATGACTGTTATCTATGTGCACATCCTTAAACTAATAAAAAAACAAAAAAGCAAACAATATTTTTTTTCCATCTCCACTAAAGTTTAAGCATAGCTGAGTGGGTGGGTGCATTGCACAACTGTGTATAGTAGAGCTTAAACATCCGAAGGAGATAGATAGAAATATACAGCTAAAATGTTCAAAGTGAAACAGCATAGTGGTTGAAGCTTATGCTTAGCATCCAGTCATTCACCATTTGAGCGCCAGTGCAATCCATTTATTTTTATATGTTTAAACAGCACTAAAAGTATCTTTTTTATAAATAGGTAGTGAATAATATATATTTCTTAACCAGGGTAGTGTAGCAGGTCCAAATGTGGGGTGTCAGTGTAGTACAGATGTGAAACCCCCATATAAACACGTGTCCCATACAGTATAGCCACAAAATAATATAATGTAATGAAAGCACATAAGGGGATGTTATGGAATGGAAACATACATATCATAAGATGTCATTAAGAAGGAATCAACCCCACAATCTTGATAGTCCATAAAATTAAAGCTGAACAATGCTAAATTGTGCTCAGCTATGCTTACCCAGAGTAACCATTGCTTAAATGTGTTTGCTCAACAATAATTAGCATAGCTAAGCAGATTTGTGTACTGGTAAGCAGTGTTTAGCATCTATCCTTTAAGCAATGCTTATCTGTGCTTAGCAGGTTTGCCCGTCACTTAGCTTAGATCTACATATTCAAAATCGGCCAATCAAGATAAAAGGTGGGAATCCAGCCCTATTTAAACCCCACAGGTGGGAATGCAACCATAACCAGTTGTAGCTGATCACTGCAGGCACTATGGCTGGTGTTGGTGAAGGTGTGCACTTTCAGGCGCAGTGTTGGGGCATTCAGGAGTCCAGGGTCATGGTTGGACTCCTTGTAAAACACGATGAAGGGAGACTGCTGCAGGACCAGTATCAGGGCTCCCGATACAAAGCGGAGGCCTGGGACCATCTTGCATGTGACCTCACCAGTGCTACTAGTATTCCCCGGACTGGAGAGCAGGTTCGGCACCATTATGCTGACCTGAAGCATAGGAAAAGGGACCTCTTGGACCAATGGATCCAAGATGCTCGGGCACAGAATGTCCCATCAGTGTGTAAGTATCAGTATCAATTATTGGGTAACAAAGTCCAGCCTAAATATGAGATGGATAGGTATGCATACATGTTTCTCTATCTCCTATACAGCTGCAAATGAAAGGGCTGCAAATGTGGACGCCCATCCCAGCAGGCTGCTAAGGCTGCATTGCGAGGCTGGTGAGTACAAATTTAGCTTGCAGTAGTCAGGGCAAGTAAATAGAAAGGCTGCCAGTAGATAGAAATGTGTATTGTTTGTACTGAATAAATGAGACATTAGCAGATTAATACTGACGTACAGGATATATATCAATAAAAGTGTCAGTACCCATCAATAAAACTCAAAACCCCAGACTGTTGTGTTTACTTTGCAATGTGATAGTATGAATCTAAATGTGTACACGTTCTGCACAGAAACTGTGGCTCTGACAAGCATTAATTAATTGAGGCTCATCTGACAAAGATTGTGGAGTTGTAAAACAGATTAACTATAAGAAATGTTCCATACACTAAGATCTGATCGCTGAATAATAGTGTTGTGTTAACCATTGTTTTCCATACTGTAATATGTGAAGGTATGACTACACAGTATAAGAACTATCTGGCATGCATGAATGTCAGAATTACAAAGCAGATTGTTCAAACAAGAGAGTATTATGCAGAAAACAGTCAAAAAAGAAACAAGAGTTCCCCCTTATCACACAACCTTGCTGGACCTTTTTGCACAAACAGGCACAGTTTGAATCCTGGGACTGGTATTAATCTGTATGCATAATCTCATCCAAGAATATGTGGATATGTGTAGAAACAGTCAGGTATTGTTAACAAAAATGTCTTCTACAGGTCTGACAAGTAAGAAAAGGTATAGATGAGCTGTACGAAGGCTGTAATTATACAGTGTACAACACCCACTGTCCAACCCCAAGGTTGCAAATGACAGCAAGATAAGTACACACACCAAGTAGTCTCCTCCAAGAAATGTCTCTCAAGTGTCACGCTGTCACAGCTAGTGGTCACTGCTGCCAACACCCAGGGTGACCTATAAAAATCAAGGTGGAGTATGGCAGTAGCACAAACACACACACAGATACACACACACACACACACACACACACACACACAGACACACAAACACACGCACACACACACACATGCACACACACACACACACACACACACACACACACACACACACACACACACACACACACACACACACACACAATGTGTGCACATATGTAATCTTGACTATGTGAATATGGGTAGAAACAGTCAGGTAGTGTTAACAGTAATTTCCTCCACAAGTCTGCCAGGTAAGAAAAAATACAAGTGAGCTGTAAGAAGGCTGTAATTATACACTGTGCACAAACATACCGCTGCCCAACACAAGGCCATAGGTCAATGTAAAGTGAGGTAATACCTGGACAGTAATGATTAGAGCAATGATCATTAAAATTGTGAGCAACTGAAGGCTATACAGTTGTTAATTGACATTTCTCTCTCTCTTTCTCACCCTATCTGCACCAATAATCTAAACACATAAATCAATGGGTATGTTTTTCACCAAACCTACTGTTGGGATATGTGTCTTATTGTTCTACAAATATTTAAATGTTTGATTATTAATGTCCCCTGTTCAAATACTATCATTGGTGGCCTGTTGCTATCAATGTAACCTGCATGCCGTTATAATGCCCATCATGGTTCCATATATGCATCTGTTCTGTTTGCTATGCAACTGTTTCAAATCTGTTGTTTTGGGTTAATGGGAAAACCCATGCATGCTGTTATAACTAATCCTGGACTGTGTTGTTCATGACTAACCAACATATGTTGTAAAACCTCAACACCATAGCATGTCTGGGAAGGCCAATCCCACCGGATCCGCCTGTCCCGCCTCGACTGGTTGTGGCACTGGGCCCCATCACATCCGGGACCCAACCCAGGATCTCCTCATTCCCTGGTCCTGCACCACCTTCAGGTGAAACCGCCTCAAGGGATGGGTCCCCCTCCAGCAGCGGGCACAGACAGGATACCGTTACCCATAGTCAGGTCCGAGGACTGGTGCATAGCGAGCTTCAAAAGGATTTTGGAGATCAGCTACGTCAGCTTGAGGGCCATGTGGCACATCTTGAGGGTCAGCCTGCCCATCCTGCTCAGCACCCAGCACAGACACCTTTAGGGCCATGAAGGTGCAGTGGTGACTGCCCATGGGTGGTGACCTCAGTCCCATTGTATCCATTTGAGTACTTGCGGGTGTCTAATTCACTACCACCCTCCCCGTCCAAGGTGTTTACCCCCCACATGTGTCACATACAACCCCTGTCTGCTGTCTTGTCTGTTTTGTCTGTCTTCCTACCCAACCTACCTCCCCAAATATACCTGCTATCCTTCCCCAACATTCCACTCTCACCTTATAAAAAAAAAATTTCCCACAAAAAAAGTCGCCCCATACATAGCTGTCCATTTTGCACACATGTCCACATGTAACCTGGTCTAATTGGCTTAACAACACATTACTGTTGTCCTCACCCCTCTCAGATGTATGAGTTCCAAATTTACCTCCAAATTCTGTACAAATGCACAGCTGTTGCTGTATCAGAAATGGACAGCTATGGACCTTCCCTACACCCATCCTGCATATCCCTAGTTATCTTTCATATTGTTTTTCCCTCTGAGTCCCCCCTTTTTCACTACCTCTTCCTATCACTGCTTTTTTTCTTTTCTTTTAAAGAAATTAGCACAGAGGTAAGCAGTAATAAAAATCAGTAAGCGAGCTTGCACAATGAATCCAAAACAAGAACCCAGAGATGTACAATAAAGCTCCCAGTCAGCGAAGAAATTACCAAATGTATCACATGTTTTTCGACAGCATAAACACTCAGAGTCTATTAAAATTACACTTTTATTGAAATCACCAGCATTAACGTTCAAAACATACGTTTTCGTTTTGTCACTTCATCAGATGTGGGCTACAAGATGCCATGTTTTTACCGTCTCAAGCATCATCTTTTTATAGTCTATAATAACTAAAGCCTCCACTCTAATTCAGCACATAAAACTTGCACAATGCTTACACAGATTAAGCAGTTTCCCATTTAACCATGTGTTGGCATCGCTTACCATCACAAAAACCTGCACAAACCCACTTACAACTGCTTAAAACTGACTTAATCACCCTGTCTACATCAGCCACTGTTCTGCCCAGCAACAAAGTAATTAACATTGCCAAGTCTTGAACCCAGAACCCTGCACACCGTAGACAGAGCCATGCACCACTACACCATCTGAACTGCAATGATGAATGTTGTTTTTTAAAATGTATCATTCAGTACAGGTATAGAATAGTAGGGAAAATATGTGGAATCAGTCATGTTTAGTGTATATAAATATATACATATAGATATGTATGGTGATAGATAAAATATTAAAAAGTATATATATATCAGATATATGGATCTCTACATATAAAACAAATATGAATAGAATATATACATATATATATATATATATATATATATATATATATATATATATATATATATATATATAAAGGAATGCATATATATATATATGGATCTATCTTACTACGTCGACAAGTCAGAACGCCGACAGCGAGAACACCGACGCCAGAAGATCGAAAACAGAGAAGACCGACGGATCAAAACCCCGACGCTGAGAACATCGACATGGGAAAAGGCTGTGTATGTATGCGGTAGTGACGGACGTTAGGGTGCGAGTAAGGTAAGTGTGCGACTGTGACAGTTTGTGGGTTAGGGGCGGGTTAAGTGAGTTAGGGTTAGGGCGCGGGCTAGGTAAGTGTGCGACTGTGATAGTTTTTGGGTTAGGGGCGGGTTAAGTGAGTTAGGGTTAGCGGGCTAGGTAAGTGTGCGACTGTGATAGTTTGTGGGTTAGCGGTTAAGTGAGTTAGGGTTAGAAGCGGGCTAGGTAAGTGTCGACTGTGATAGTTTGTGGGTTAGGGGTGGGTTAAGTGAGTTAGGGTTAGGCGGGTTAGGTGAGTGTCACGATAGTGGCGGACCTTAGGGTTAGGGTTTGGTTAAGGTTGTAGGTAGTTGTGTATGTGAGGTTTAGTGTTGGTTTGTAAGGATTTTGGTGTGCTTGTGTTGTGTGTGTGCTTTTTGGACCGGGGATTTGTTTTGTTTGTTGCTTGTCGGGATTATGGTGTGTCGGGCATGTGAGGTTTCGTGTTTGTGAAATGTCCGTTATGTGGTGTCGGTGATTTTGTTATCGGCGTTTTGACTTGTCGACGTAGTAAGATAGATCCATATATATATATATATATATATATATAAAGGAATGTATATATATATATATATATATATATATATATATATATATATATATATATATATATCAGTATAGATATATCTAAACATATATATATATATATATATATATATATATATATACATACACAACACACACTCACACACACATATATATATATATATATATATATATATATATATATATATATATAATACACACACACACACACACATATATATATATATATATATATATATATATATATATATATATATATATATATATGCTCATAACATGTAGTGGAGTCATACCCAGCACCTTACCTCTACACCTCTTAGTGTTATAATTCTGGACAAAGACTGTCAAAATGGGAGGACAATGGTCCAAGAACAGGGACATAATGTATGTACTGCAGTTATAAATGTAGAATGTTGCTACAGTAACAGGGTTTATGTCAGCATACATGTTCAGAAGGATGTGAGTTCTGAAACTGAAATGTATGTCATCATTCACTGACAGAAATCCTCACATCATCACAGTGATTTACCACAGAAATGAAACTAATGATTCTGTGGAATAGAACATACATATGAGTAATAATCCTAGACAGTCTGAAATAATTTGGCCAGTTGAGAGGTATCCTCAGAACCCCTTAGTGCAACAAATCTGGACCAAGCCTGACAAAGGGAAGAATGTAAAGCCATGAAACTGGGAACATATCCCAAATACTGGAGTAGAAAAGGTGACACAGTTGATGCAGTTACACCCTCCTGTCTGTTGTACCATATATTGACTGGACTAGTCCAAGTTCAAAACCAAATTACTCCCCACTAGTTACTGACATAAATCTTCACATCATCCCACTGATGTGCCACACATGCACAACACGTATGGGGGCAACAGTACATCTGAGAAATATTGGGACATAACATCACAGTAGAGAAACTACACTGAGCTGCTAGGCATGTCACTCAGTACTGTCTAAACTACAGGCACACTGACACAACACTAACCCAGTTTTGCTATGGGGGAATACACATGTAATTGCAAATATATCAGTCACTACAGGTATGTAACAGCACTGACCAACAGACACCAGCATGAAAGTGCATACCCAGAACCAATATCACCACATTCAAAGTGACATATTTGTAAGCCACAGGAACAGTCGAGTATATGGACTGTGTGAACAAAATAAGCAGCATGTTTGCCACTCACACACTATCCCTATATATACTGGCCCAATTCACAGTGTCGTCTGACACCTCACTGTGGTATGGGACATGTGTCAGTCTGCCCCTACAAACATATATAGCTGATAGAGCACCAGAAGCTGGAGCAGCATGCAACGTCAGATAGAAAAGGACCCTCAACACTTACATCTATCCCCCTCCCTGCACAGGCCAAATAACACATTCAAATTACACTGCTACACAATCCTGACATTCTGTCAAATATTGTCAGAAATACACAGTCCTCTCAACTGTATAGAGTCTCACAGTACATCCAGGCTTTGTCCTCATATATAAGGCCTTCTACATGTAAATATGTCTGGCAGTTTGATACATCACTGGGATGATATCTGGAATAAAGTCACTATATAATGATATACCATACCTATCAACCTCTTACAGCATGATATCTGGACAAAGTCTGAAATCCTTGGGGGCAGAGGCCCAAACACAGGGTCATTATTGACATGTTGCTGTCATAAACTGAGAAAGTTGCTGGTGTAACAGGGTTGTTGTTACATATCTATTCTGAGGGATATCAAGTCAGAAACACATATGGATGTTACCATTTACTGACTGCAATCCTCAGAGTATGCTACTGAATTTCGAAGGCCAAAAAGTGTGTGAGTAACACGCCAAATATAAGAGTCCAAACTACTGCCAGTCTGTGGACAGCCCTACAGTTGAGAGTTATGTCAACCACATAACACTATCAGACTTAAATTCATGCAGAGCAGCCATATCTACACAAATCCTGTCAAACTAGCATTGCTTTAACTGTATAATAGCAATACTTACATTCTGTCCATAAGTCTGGAACAGTCTCCCACAGCTTGTTGGGCTGTCTCCACATTGTTTGTTGTAAGAGGTATTCCCAACTACACTCTGTGATGCTGTTCATCACACACCTTTATGAAGTACTCCTCCCAGGCAAGGAAAAAGGGCAACACCCACATGAAGTACTCAGTTATAGGAGTATGTTTCCATGCTATTGGGTATAGGAATGATACCACAGCTGTTCCACATGCAATTAGCAACTGGGGTACTCCAAATGGTGCACAGGCTATCAGCTGCTCATGAGCATTACCTACTAAAGGTAAGCTGCTGCCTATACAAAACAGATGTCTATCCTACATCTGTCTCAGAGAGAGAGAGAGAGCGAGAGATATACACACACACTGAGACTGATGGCGTATACCAAGTGAACTGAAAACAAAAAAAACACAGCTATGTCAAACAAGTAAGCATGTAATGGAATGTAGTAGGGGGACATGCAAACGTAGAAAATTGTAAAGTCAAGCAATATTATGTCTTAACAACACATGCTGTACTGATATATTGCTGAGCAGAACTTATTGCCATAGACACTGTGTCTGTCTGCAGTGGCATAGAACCCATCTCAGGGCCCTGAGTCACCCCAGGAAAGGATGGTTCCATATGACCACTACTGGAGTTTGTGCTGCACAATGCTGACTGTGACACTGCTAGGCCACACCCACTGAAAATCATGCCATCATTAACTCTGCTACATCCAGCTCTGTCTTGTGCCTCTTTTTTCAGTGCCAATGTCTCCAACCCATATAACATAGCTGGTCCCACTACCCTGTTGTAGACCTTCCCTATCACTCTTAATGGTACTTGTCTGTTACAAATCACACCTGACACTCTTCCCCACCCCCCACATCCTGTCTGTACTCTCGTCTTCACCTCTCCCCCACACTCGCTATTAGCCTGAACTGTTGTTCCCAAGTATTTACACCTGTCCACCTTTGAAAACTGTACTCCCTGCATCCTCACCATCCCTCCATCCTCCCTCCCATTCACACACATATATTCCATCTTAGTCCTACTGACAATCATTCCTCCCATCTCTAGACCATACCTCCACCTTTCCAGGGTCTCCTCAATCTGTTCCCTTCTCTCACTACAGACCACAATATCATCTGCAAACTGCACAGTCTATGGGGACTCATGTTTGATCATGCCTGTCAACCTGTCCATCAGCACTGCAAATAAGAAAGGGCTCATAGCTGATCCCTGATGTACTGCCACCTCCACCTTAAACACACCTGTCACTCACAATGCAGAACTCACTGCTGTCACACTGGCCTTGTACACATCCTGTACCATTCTTATGGTTTCTTCCGCCACTCCTGACCACCTCATACTGTACCACAACTCCTGTGTAGGCATCCTGTCATATGCTGTCTCTAAGTCCACAAAGCCACAATGCAGCTACTTGTGATCTTTTCTGTATGTCCCCATCAACACTCTCAGAGGAAACATCACATCTATACTGCTCTTTCCTGGCATGAAACCATGCTGCTGATCAGTAATCCTCACCTCCCTTCTTAGCCTAGCTTCTAACACCCTTTACCATTACCTCATGCTGTGACTGATCAGTGTTATCCCTCTGTAGTTACTAGAGCTCTGCACACCACCCTTATTCTCATAATCAGTACCCAAACACATTTTATCCATGCCTCATGTATCCTCTCACTTTCCATGATTACAGTAAATAATCCAGTTCAAAAGACCACCGTCATTTGTCCTAAACACATTCATGCTTCCACAGGTATGTTCTCTGGACCAGTAGCCTTTCCATTCTTAAACCTCTTCATAGCTATTCTTACTTCCCCCTTGATAATCTGTTGCACATCCTGATTCACCATACCCACCTCATCCAACCTTCTCACTCTCTTGTTCTCTTCATTTAACAGCCCTTCAAAGTACTGTTTCCACTGCTCGACACACTCTCATCCCTTGTGAGTACATTTCCACCATTATCTTTTCTCAGCCTTATTTGCTGCACATCCTTCCTAGCTACATGCCTCTGTCAAGCCAATTGGTACAGGTCCTATTCTCCATCCATGTTGTCCAATCTTACATACAACCCTCCAGATGCCCCTTCCTCAGCCTTTTCCACCACTCTTCTTTGCCATGCACCCCAAATCTCTATACACCTGTCTACTTTCTTCATCTGTTTGACAATCCCACTTCTCCTTGGCCAACCCCTTTCTCTGTATACTCACCTGTACTTCCTCATGCCACCACCAGGTCTCCTTGTCCTCCTTCCCCTGTGCAGATGTCACACCAAGCCCTGTTCAAATAATCTCCCTTACTAGCTCGGATGTAGTTACCCAGATATTTGCTAACTCTTCACTGCCACTCACTGCCTTTCTTAACTCTTCCCTGAACTCAACCTCACAATCACCCTTTCTCAGTATCCACCATTTGATCCATGGTGCTGCCCTCACACTCTTCCCCTTCTTCTTGATCATCAACATCATCCCACAGACCAACCTTCCATGCTGCCTAACTACATTTTCCCCTGTCACCACTGTACAGTTACAAATCCACTTCAAGCAGGTCCACCTGCATAGGAGATAATCCACCTGTGTGCATCTTCCTCCACTCTTGTATGTCACTCTATGCCCCTTGGTCTTGTAAAACTATGTATTCACCACATGCATGTCCAAACTCTGTTGCAAACTCCACCACCATCTCACCTTCTGCATTCATTTGCTTAACACCATACCTACACATCACTTCTGCATCCTCTCTGTCCCCTTCACCAACATGCCCATTGAAATCTGCTCCAATCACCACTCATTCACCTTTGAGTACACTATTCACCACTTCATCCAACCACAGCAAAGTACATCTGTCTCATCCATCACACACACAATCAGTGGAGCATATGCACTGACAACTGTCAACCTTACACCATCAATTCCTAGCCACCTAAACATCACTCTACCCAATACTCATCACCTCCACAAACACTCTTGGCATAATGTTCCTTCAGGTTAACCCCTACACCACTTCCCATCCTATACACACCATGATAGAACTATTAGTACCCAATTCCGATACATACAGCTGCACATACCTTCCATCTGGTCTCTTGCACACACAATATATCCACCTTTCCTCTTTCCAGCATATCAGCTAGCTCTGTCCCCATACCAGTCATACTCACAACATTAACAGTTCCTATCCTCACTACCACACATCTAGCCTTTAACCTCTCTGCCTGCCATATGAGCGTCAGACATCCACCATGGCATGTCTGTGAATGCAAAGGCGACTGCACTATCAAATGACATATGTGTGTTACAGCAATATGAAGAAAGTGTCACTAATTGTGGCCCATAGCCCCCCGTGTATGTGCGCTGTCCTACAGATGTCCTGCTCTAACAGGTTGACATGCCTGACTGAGCAGCAATACTACAATTACAGTGTGCCATACTGACATAGAACAGAAATGTATAGCAGGTATTACCTGTGCATATGTATGTATGGGTAGGTGTACCTGGCTGCCTCATAACAACTGATATGGGATGCAAAATGACAGGTGAATAAGCTGTACAGTACATGTTGTACATGTGTGTAACCTTAGTTTCTGTGCATCCAGCAGTTACACTTCTACAGCCACTAGTATTGTCATTGCCCTGACACAGACATGGGTAGTATAATAAGCATGAGTATCACGCTGAAATTGTAGAGGTGGCCAACTGTGTTATGACCTTGTGTCCATGCCTAGTACAAACAGATATCTGACCATCCACATAGCTGTATGGCCTCAGCAATACCGTACTTGTAAAACCTGTCTCCACCAAAGTAGAGTAAACCCCTTTGCTGGACAGCAGCAATGCACAAAGCACATAATGTGATGCTATACTGGTTGTACATGGCAAAGTATGAGCAGACACCAACTGGGCAGCATGTCAACCTTTGTCTGAATGAGCATATTAGCTCACAGGTGGATTACTGTAAGGCTAACTATGAGTACAAATTGGACACATCCACTAAGGTCAATCACAAGGCCATCTTCACATATGTCTACAGTCTCAGAGGCACCAACCCACCCTGTAATGGTGGTAAATCACAGCACATGCACAAACACCATAGCTACACCCAACCTGCTGTAGACAGGTTTAGGGCAAACATCACCCCCCTGGATTACCATTAGTATAGGTGGATATGCACAGGCACCCATCCCTTCATCATCATGGATCATTTGCAAGCTGCCTAACCAAAGTTAACAAAAGCAAGTCCCCCTGGACCCTGATAATATTCATCCCTGCATCCTACATGGACACAGGCATATGCTTCCAGCTCCATTACACACTGTATGCAAGCAAAGCCTGAGCACCAGTAACATCCCATCTGCAAGAAACATGGCCACTTTCATTCCCTTACACAAATGTGAATGATGAATGGTGGTTTATGCAATGTACTGGTCCTCATTGGGGGGAGCATGACACATCAGGACCAGGAGTACAATGCATGTTCATACAGTGCAGTCAGGCTCAGGGGTGTGATGTGTTTGTAAGTGGTGGTTAATGATAGTCCATATTCATGTGCTGGCTCTGTAAAGAACTCTGGGCAATGTCTGAGGTCCTGTGATATGTTTCCCTGGGTATGTTTTCCAGGTGCCATGCAGCGGCAACTGCCTTACACCAATGTGGAAACAGCAGCCATCACAGAAGCTGTAATCATAAACTATGCCATTCTTTCTGGCAGTATCTGGCAAAATCTGCAGGAGCGGACTGCCTTGTCAGATGAGATCGTCCAGAGAGTGAATGTGTTGGGCCATCATGGACGCACATACAATCAGGTCAGGCATAGAGCAACTGACCTGATACATCATGCCTGTCAAAGGGCTGCTGCTGCAGTGAGGGACTGCACAGCTACGGTGTGGGGCCAGCCACACAGGCCCCACTTATGTTAACAGAGGAGTTCCTTGCCAACCTTGGGGTAGCCCCCACACAAACTCAATCATGATAAACAGCAGTCGTGGAGGTGGGTGGCACCCAGACAACAGGCGAGGAGCATCAAGGTAAGGCCAAAGTACACATCAATGTAACAAGGTAGCATTTAAACTGACTTCTACAGAGTCTCTAGATGCATATGTCAGTGCAGAATGGATTAGTGGGTGGGGTGTAGTAATGCACACAAGTGCACATCTATGGTGAAGGACAGCAAATTGTGTAATATCATAGTGTGTACTGTACTTGTGCAGAAACGTAGCATTCATCTTGTACCAATGCCTAATGTGAATCTGCTGGCAATACCTCTCCTTCACAACTGCATAGTTCCATCTGGTCTGCACATGGGACAGCAGCTTGAGCTCAGTACGTAAGGCATGCTAAAGTTAATGCATGTGACCATGCACACAACTGTTACACTCAGCCATTTGGCAATATCTGCATGTTCATCTGTGGTAGTGTTTGCTGCATTGCATCATTGTGGTCATGATAGGGGTCTATTTGCAGGAGGTGTCACATATCTGTAGCATATCTCACAACCTGTCATTGCAGGACATCTGGACAAAGACTGACAAAATGGGTGGACAAAGGCCCAAAACTAGGGTCATAATGTAGAAATTAATGGTATACAGTCCATATAAATGATGTACACATCTATTAGAATGCCAGGTATGTGTGATATACAAAAATGAGAGCTCAATAGACAAGTTCAAAATAGTGCCAACCTTTCATGTGACCTATTACCTGTACAATTCAATTGTAAAGCAAAGAAATCTGTTAGGAGAACAATAATGGCACATAACAATAGTACATTGACCTAGATGCATTATGTGTGCACAGGCTGAAGCTAGTACTGTGTTGAGGCAACTTTTGATATAACTACAGTAGCACATCTTATTGGGTACACAACGGCCATCAATTACAGAGACTCTTTGATTAACAGCAACTAATGGTCAGCTGTCCTACCATGATTATCCTAACATATACCCAGTTGCCTGCTACAGCAACAGACATGATTCACATAGAGCTGATGAAGATGCTAAGGGACAACATGTTTGAGATGTGTTAGCCTGGAGAAGGGTACCAAACATTTCCACAGCATCGCACATACCATGGAACACAGTGCAGACAGTCATCAAAAGGTGGAGAAATATGGGGCTACAGAGACATTGCAAAGTTGTGGATATCCCACCAAAGTCTATGAGAATACAAGATCAAAACTGGCAAGGAAGGCTGCCAGGAGCTCTACAGCAACAGTGAAGGAGTAGCAGGAATCTCCAGCAAGTACTGGGTGTGTACCACATGTCACAACAATCTTCCATGGTCTCCATGTCCTTCCTATAGGGTAGGGTTGGAAGATGGCAGAAGTTCCTCACATCAAACAATATCCAGGCCTGGTGAAAGTCTGAAAACAATACACCAGGTCTCCAAAAAGCAATTGGGAAAATGTGTTATGGTAATATGGAACCATGGCTGAACTCTTTGGCCACAATTCTGACAGGTGTGTTTGGCACAATATCACAACTGCACATCACAACAACACCACCCCCATGGTGAAGCATGGTGATGGCAGTGTCCTGCTTTGTTGTTCACAAGCTGGAACTGGAGTTGTAACCAAGTTAGAGGGGATCATGAACAGTTCCAAACACTGGTTCCTTGTGGCTCCAAAATGTTCTGGTGTCTGCTACATAGCTGTGGATGGTGAGGAATTCCACCTTTCTACACAACAATGGCCCAGACCATACATCCAAATCAACAAAAGGATGGCTTCACCAGAACACATGCAACATTCTGCAGTGGCCGAGTCAGAGCCCACTCCTATGTCCAATAGGATATATGCAGGCTGATCTGAAAAGGGCAGTGCACAGGGGATGCCCTTGCAATATGACATAGTTGGAGGTGTTTTGCAAGGGAGAGTGTGCAAACATTTGTAAGTCAAGATGTGTCATGCTGATAGACACCTTCCCAAGAGGACTGCATGCTGTGATCAAATCCAAAGGTGCTTTAACAGAGTATTACTTTAAGGGTGTGCACACTCATGCAACCAGCCTATTGTACCTATTTCAGTTACCAGATGTTACCTGTAACTGATGTGTATGTTCTTAACTTGGATTGCACAAGTTATATGTCATATGAAATGATGGCAATGTTATGGCCTGACTTTTGAGGTCTCATGTGATATATCATGAAAACCTGACATGTTAACAGGTGTGTGTACACTTACTATATCCACTGTAAACTTGGGAAGTAGTTTTAGTAACCGGTTTTGTTTTAACATACATGTACTCCAAGTTATGCAGTCTGCACATCAAATTAGGACATTACTTAGTGGCACCAATCCACAGGACAACCCAGTAATGTATCAGACAAACACAGGAGTTATGAGGAACAGACCAAACATAAGAACCACACATGTAGACATTCAGCAAAACCCTGTAGAGTTGGGGGGTATGTTTTGTAAGAGTTGCCACAGTGCTATACAGGTGAACAGCAATAATTTACATGGGTGCAGTGTGTGCTAGGTGAAGGGACATCACCTACTAACATTACTCACATATCCCAGAGGTGTATATTAGTAGTAACAGTAATTAGAAAGGGCTGCACTGTATGATGCTGAGGGTCCATCCAGAGTGTGTATGTTATTGTCTGACTGTGTGTTGTGAATGCCCCCAATCGGCTAATGTGAGGTCTGTGTAATGCCTTTCAGGCACCTCAGCTGTCTGTTTGTGTGTGTGTGTGTGTGTGTGTGTGTGTGTGTGTGTGTGCGTGTGTGTGTGTGTGTGTGTGTGTGTGTGTGTGTGTATACAAACAAACCTTATACTGCCAGTAGTAATTTAGATATGTTGTTTTTCCCTCAAAGGTGGACATGGCTGCGGTCCACCCCGCTCTGATACTGATGTCAGTGTCTCTGCAGAATCTAACCATGATGATACTCATATTGAGGCACAGGTGGGGTTGTCAGGGTCTGATACTGTGCCATCGGTTGTCTTCCCACTATTGTCAACCCCATCTCTGCACACAGTCACAATGCCCACACATACCCCATCACCAGTGGCCACAGATAATGGACAGTTGGTGGGTGGTGGCATGGAAAACACTACTGTGGTGACTATGGCAAGTGAGGGTGCAGGCACTAGCCATAGCCTTAGTCAGAGTGCTGACGAGGTCCCACACAGGCAGATGGGCAGGGGTGCTTGGAGGAGCCTGTCATGCCCATGTTGCAAGTGCCATGGCAGCAGTCAAAGGACACATGTTTCAGGCCGTCATGGGGGCACAGGCATGTAATGAACGTAATACCAGACATATACGCAGGGTCATGGATGAGCATGTCTCTGGTGTCCGTGGCAATAAGAACTTACTGCAGCTATCTGTGAGCATACTGGGGTCATGGATAGATGGTGAGGGGAGACCTTGGCACTCCTCGACAGTGGAATATCTGTGCTTGAGTATATGGTGTGCACTCACCAGCAGCCATGTGGCTGTAGGCAGAACCACAGTCAGCTAAGTCTCTACGTGGCCATGCACCATCCCATTCCCATGCTGGCAGTACCACCAGCAATACTGAAGGGGGTGTGTTGCCCACATCATGATGCAGCAGGCCATGGACATGTGATCCTGGCCAGTCCCAACAGGGATGCAGGTCCAGCAGGCAGCAGTCACCAGCAGGGAGTAGTACTGCATCTGGACTCGGCCCTGGTGGTGCCTGTGATACCCTCGGTAGGCCCAGTTCATGTGTCTGTGGCCAGAGATGGTGAACTGTACATCCTACCATGTATGGCACGCAGCTGTCCAAAATACCCCTGTGTAGGGTGCCTACATGGTGTGACTGTGTGCAGACAAACACACACACACACACACACACACATCTGAAAAGTCACTGCCACACACACACACACACACACACACACACACACACACACACACACACACACACACACACACACACCACCCCTGCACAGCCCATTTAATGAACACCCCCCCAAACACACACACATGATGTCAACCATATGGGCCAGCCTAAGCTTCTGGCAAACCCACAAAACACCCTGTGCATATGATGATACCTGTGCCACATCCATGCCATCCATACCATCAATGCAGTGACATCCTTATATGGGTCTGATACACAGGGTGACTTTAGTAGAGTGTAGCTATTTAATGCTGTGTAAGGTGCTGCCATCTGGCATTTGTAATGGGTACACATCAGAGAGTGTGTGTACCTTTTCAGCCATGATGCATTATTGGAGTTAGTAACACTAAACTAATGTGTTCTCACATGCTGTATTCTGTTTGTGATCCAGGTGTCTGCATGTCAGCAAGATGTGGCCCTGCAGACATCACCCTTGAGGGGTATGGCAGTATTGTAATACATCGACCATGTCATTGTCAAGGTACAGCTGTATCTGCACACATTTCCCAGGTCTGTGTAATAGTTCTTGCATGTGCCTCACAGCTTATAGGACTGAGGGGTTGTATCTCAGTCTATGGTGGTTGACATCAGCTATAGTATAGTGGATGATGGTAAGTGTGGTGGGTGGAACACACCTCAGATTGCTAATGCCCTCAACCCCAGAGGATATTGTGTCGACCAAACACACAGAGAATACTGTTAACACACACACACACACACGCACACACACACACACACACACACACACACACACACACACACACACACACACACACACACACACACACACACACACACACACATTCATGCACAGGATCACAGTTGCCAGTGTTGTATTTGGAACCCCTACCCATCAAGTTGTGGTACCATACCACACTATTATGTGGTTATTGCAGGTGGCACAGAACTACTAGTGTGATGTGTGTTACAAGGTACCTGTAAGGTGAATAACATCACATGACTTTGTGGGGTATGGCAATAGTGGCTGTACAGGGTGTGAGAGTACTAATAATAGTATCGCATACAAGTCTACATAGTCACAACCACTGCTATACACACCAATGCGTGCGCGCGCACACACACACACACACACACACACACACACACACACACACACACACACACACACACACACACACACACACACACACACACACAGACACACAATCACACACACACACACACACACACACACACACACACACACACATATACACACACGCACACACACGCACACACACACACACACACACACACACACACACACACACACACACACACACACACACACACACACACACACACACACACACACACACACACACACACATTTGCCTGTACTGGCATTAGCAGACCAACCTATCTTATTATTCATACCATACTATTCCATACTATTGCACAGGGCTTATAGGGCTGAAGAGTGTCTACAGATACCACAACAGTTGATGTGAACAGTGGACCTCATGCAGTAGACCTAGGAATGTGTACTGTGTGTACCATGGCATAAAATATGAAACCATGCCCATCCAATGGATTTCATTTGCACACAAACACACACACACGAGATACTCTTCTCTCCCACACATTCACCAGGACTGAGATTAGAACCCCTACTTATCTATTTATTGTTATTACATTGTTACTCATTTATCGCACATGCCACAGAGATTATGGGGTGACACTTGTCTGAAGGTACTTCTAAGGCTTGGGACATCACACACACACTCACACACACTTGACAGGACTCCTATTGGAACCCCTAGCTATGTGGTTATTGGTATTATAGTGTTATGCAGATACTGCACACACCACAGAGCTTATAGGTTGTGGGGTGTCCTAAGGTACCTCTATAGTGAATAACATCTACAGTACTTGTAAGGTATGACAATGGTAGTTATACTGGGGGAGACGGGCCACCAACTACTTTCACCCACATGTTTACACACTCACAAACACTTTCATGCACACTAATGCACACATACACATTTGACAGTACTGAGATCCATAGGCTCAAAGCGTCATAGGTGTGTATGTGGTAAATGGCCATGGAGGCTTTACAAGGCTAGCCCATGGAAATACACTGGCATCATGCCACCTGACGATACTCCCCAGTGTGTCTACTGAGTATAGTCACTGGAGTGATCCCCACGGTGGGTATTCTATTCCCCATCTACTCCTCCTGATTTCTCTTGAAGAGGGTCAGTGATGTGCTCTGCTTGACATGTATGTGACATCTATTCCATAGCTTGGCCAGTCTCTGGGTTGTGAACCTGTCCCTCCAACATGTCTTGTTGAATGTGAGGATGGGGATGAGGTATCTGGGGCATGTTGTGTGGACAGACTGGTTTCCTTGGATGTAGCATTCTTGACAGGGTTGGGTCGGACATGACTGTGTATGTCAGGCAGAGATCACACCTAAGTAGCCAATATGAGAAAGAGATTCATTGCAGTTGTTGGAGTCTGTCTGTATGGTGCAAGTGTGTAGTACCTAAGATCCTCTTTGCGATGTACATTTGCAGCCTCTCCTGTTGTTGCTGGTCTCCAGTGGGGTACATGGCAAATGGGCCATAGTACACATTGAATGGCCTACCGAGGAGAGTGCACAGGGAAACACTGTCCTTTGACTTCCCAGATTCAACACCCTGAGTCAGGAGAAGTGACACATGGAAGGACTTTCGGAAGACAGTGGCACTGTGGTGGTCACCATAGAGCTCACTGTCAACCTGTGTTCCCAGTTCCATTATACCAACATTAGTGTTCTGTGGACTACCATCAATGTATTACTCTATGAGAACCATGTCATACCCAAAGGGGATGGCAGCACATCATCTGGCATTGAGCTTATGTCCATGTCTCTCACAACAGTCATAGGTCTCAGAGTGGCCTTTGTGAAAGATGTCAACTTCATATCGGGGGGTAATAATAGCACCCACCTTGTAGTCATCTGCAAGCATTGTCAGCCAGGGCATCTTTGTATTGGGCTGTTCCTCAGAGGTGTGGATCCCAAACATGTGAGAACCCAGGTCCACAACTTGTGGGGCTCCACTTGTGACTATTCAGCAGTCTGACATGGGGTCTGCTGCTTTCACACTGTGGATTCTATCTGTGAGCTGGTTTGCAGGCCATCTACTGATGTAGGGGTGGCTGCCTACCTGAATGTATTTGTGTATGATTCCTGAGTGTGGAGTGATATCCAAGGATAAGATGGGCAGCCTATCTTGCAATCTATTCCATACTGTCACATAGTTATTGCACATGGCACAATTTTTATAGGGCTGCAGAGTGTCTACAGGTCCCTCTACAGTGGATGACAACTGTGGGCCTTGTAATGTGGATACTGGGACATGTACTGGGTGGGCAACAGCAAAAAGTATAAAAACTGACCCTCCAATGGACATGGTTCTCACACAAATACAACAACCCCCCCACAGACAGGATACTGTTCACACACACAAACTTGCCCAGACTGAGATGAGAACCCCTACCTATCTATTTACTGCTACTATAATGTTATGCATTTATCGCACACACCAAAGAGCTTATAGGATGAAGGCTGTCCAAAGGTACTTCTAAGGTGAGGAACATCACCAGCCCTTACAATGTATGGCAATGGGTGATGTACTGGGTGAGAGAGGCCACAAAATACTTTAACCTACACATACACACACACACACTCACACACACACACACACACACACACACACACACACACACACACACACACACACACACACACACACACACACACACATACACATTTGCCAAAAATGGGATTAGAACTCCTACCTAACTAGGTGTTTGTATTATAGTGTTACACAGTTATCGCACATGTCACAGAGATTATAGGGCTGAGGCCTGACGAAAGGGACTTCTAAGGTGACTGTTATATGCATGACTGCTAAAGTAAGGCAATGGGAAGTTTATTGGGTTTGAATGGATCCAAAAGCTTTAACTTATAAATACACACACACACACACACACACACACACACACACACACACACACACACACACACACACACACACTTTGACATTTGCTAGAATTGAGATTAGAACTCCTACCTAACTAGTTATTTGTACTATAGTGTTACACAGTTATTGCACGTGCCACAAAGTTTATAGGGCTGAGGTCTGATGAAAGGTACTGGGCAATAGGAAGTGCACTGAGTGGGGAAGGCCTTTTCATTCCTAGATCCTATTGACATTTATCTAAGTGTATGAGCATCCCCAGTGTGACCTTCTCTAGTACATGTGGGACACCATTCCAGGGACTGTTGTACTCCAGTCCAGTTTGTTTTGTGCTACAGCCATACCTCTCAACCTGTTGGTGCAGGATATCTGGAGATAGCCTATCAAAATGGGGAGACAATGGGCCATATGGTGATTGTGACTATTTCTCTCAGTAATGTATGGGTTGCTACGGTTACAGCACTTGTTTTAGCAGACATGTGACATATATGACATTTGACACTGTCATGTATTGTTTCAGTACCTCTTGACATACCTCCTCAGATCATCACAGTGATTTACCAGAGGACTACAGGATGGATGATGCACACACTAATATTATGGGCCAAATGCTATGCATTCTTGCACAATCCAGCCTGTTGAGAGGTGTGCCTATGAGCAATTGACTGCTAGAGCAGTGGAAACGGGCCAGCACCTTGGTGATATATTACAATGGTGGAATCTCTGTGGATTTCTGTTATGACCTGGCCTGATTTCCAGTCAACAGTTGGGTAATATAAGTCAGACAGGATCAGGGTGACAGGCAGACTCCAGATAGAATTGTGGGGGATAAGATATGTGGGGTTGTGTCCTGAGTCAAATATGTTTGCCTATAGCTACCAGTACTTTGCATAGGGGTATTCTCAAAGGTTGACAGCACTTGGAGGGTCTTGTGTGTGTCAGACTGTTTGACCAGCCTGGAGGTGTGCGTCTCACATATATGTATGGCCCACCTTATTTTGCTTGGATGGCCACATTTTGGGGTCAGGATGTTGCATAGGATGAGTGATCAGGGAAGGGTGTATTACTCCCCATGGCTGTGGGCTAGGGTTCTGTGGGTTAGGACTGGCTGCAATAAGTGAATTCCCATGTTTATACTCCTACCCCTGTCTGTCGACAGTACAGAGCATCACAGAATGTCCAGATTCATGACTCATATATCTGGTTGGTTACCCAAATGAGTGTGGTTTTCAAGGGGAAGTGTTTTGCAAGTTACTCAGGGTTGAAGTCAGGTATTACAGACAGTTGACATTGCAGTTTCAGACTTCATACCCGTCAGACATTCCATGCCACTACAATCATTCCATCAACTTTCTAACATTATTATAGTAGTATTTCAAAGATGTCCTTTTCTTTGGACCTTTTTCACCCCATTATTCATAGTTTTGTCCAGACTTCTGGCTCTCTGATGCTGGCAGGTTTTCTCTAGCAGTTAGCAGCATGGCCTTTCTTTGCATTTTGTAGACTGTGTTATGTTGGTGTTATGGACCCCATGGCACTCCCTAACAGGGCACTGTGTGTGAGGCATGGGCATTTGCCAGAGGCCTGTAGGCCAAGTGTGACAGATGCAGGGCATCTGTAGCAAGGCAGTGCATTCTGATGATCATATGTTCCCAGGCTGCGAGCAGTGGACAACCCTGGGATGGCACCAGTAAATTGACTGTGGGTGTTACTGATAATTGCTTTCTGTTTGTGTTGCACCATCACTCTAGTTGATGGCTGGATGCTGCTTAAGGCTAGGGACATGTACTGTATTTCTATGTGACTATGGGGGGGGGGTGACACATCTGTACACAATACACATTTGCAGAAACTGTGCTGACATTTGCTTAACATTTTGGTCCCATTTAGCATAGTGGTGTGCCCTATATATAAGACTACAGGCATAACAGTATCAACTACAGGTCGGATTGTTCTGGCATAAACATTTGTCATTTCTGACTTCTTTCCTTTCAGAGCCATACTGCCACTGCCAGACCTGCTGTGATATCACTGTGTAAAAGTCTGTAGGTAGAGATTTCATGGATGTCGCCATGTGGGAGCCTTTACCAGACATGTCTGTATGTTTTTTTACAGCTGATCTGCTGGGTGAGGCTGGGGTGGGTATGGGACCCCACTTTGACATCCATGCATGTGACCTATGACCCCATTAGTTATTTGGCTCACCACATATACTGCAGTAGTATTTGTCAACTAGAGTGGTACTGCATAGTGTGGGTAGACCAGTACTGGGAATACACTTCCTGCTGTCCAACAGAGCTGTCAGTTGACTGCTGTTATCCCAGTAAGCCACCCCATTCCCTTGAATGCTTGAATCAATACCATAGATATGCTATCAGAACATTCTACTGCATTCATTTATTGCTAAGGAGACTGACTTACCTGCTGCCTGAGGCTGTTGTGAGGACGGTGATTGAGGGCTAACTATGTTGGATGCATGCAGTACACTGCCTATACATGGTAAGGTATAGGAGGTGTGATGTTTGGGATCCATTTTACTGTGTGTGTGAATCAGAGAGAGAGATCAGTCCCTCAGGCCCTACAAGTGTCAGTGTATGTGCTATGCCTCACCTCTTTGCCAAGGACAGGGCATACTGGGCACACTACTGTCTGCCTACAGGAGCAGGCTCAGGATGTTCCTCCTCTGACTCCCTCTGTGACTGTGGAGAGCTTGGCGATGGTGGGGGTGCTGTGTGGCCCTTCTCCATTTTGTTCCTGCAGCAGCTGTTTCCACAGGGTCCTATTGTGTAGTATGGCACATACTATGAACATGTGTGCACATGTGGCTGGAGAGTACTGCAAGGTTCCATCAGATATGTCAAGGCAGCAGAACCGTGACTTGAGCATATCAAACACATACTCTATAATGATCCTGGTTTGTGCATGTGCCTCATTATGGCATTCTTGTGGGGGGGGGGTGCATTTCTGATGGGTGCCATTAACCATGGCTCCAGTGAGTAGCCAGTATCCCCCACCAGATGGCCATATGGGATGTCCCCACTGGCAAATGCCTGGTACAGCTATAATGAATACCAGATGTGGGAGTCATGATAGCTTCCACGACTGCCAGCACACACATTCATGATAATGTTTTGGGCATCACACAATACCTGGCAGTTGATGGAGTGGAACCCTTTGCGGTTTAGGTAGACCCTACCATGGTCACTGGGTGATGCTTTTCTACCTCTGGGTATTCTGTTACACGGTGGAAGAGATGCGTATTGCTGGTCTTCTCCTCATGGGTGCTGGGGAAGTAAATGTGCTCAGCAGCATGTGGTCACATGGCATTCAGGAACTGGTGGAGTATCCTGGATGCAGATGACTGTGAGACCCCCATGATATCCCCAGTTTGTCTTTGAAAGTACCTGTTGCTAGTATCCTTAAGGCTACACATACCTTGGCATCCACTGCAATGGGTTCTCCTCTGTTGGTTCTGGGTCTGAGGCGAGGCCGGCACAACTCAACAAGTTGGTGAAGTATGTCCCTGTCCACCCTGTAGTCCTCTACTATCTCCAGATCATGTAGCCCCTGGTAGGTTACCCTGGGTCTGAACAATCTTCTCCTCCTCCTGGGTCTGAGTTGGTTGTCACCATTATCTTCCTCACCACCCTCAGTCTCTAGCACATATTGATAGATCAAAGCAACAGCAGCCCTAACATGTTTTGTTAGTTTTGTCAGTTTAAAATTTCCCTGAATGTGTACACCAGTGGTGTAGAGTTTGTGGGAAAAAACAGACTGAATGGTGTTTGCATAGTTTATAGTAGTGTGCTGGGCTGCTGTCTGTGTAATTGGATGATTCTGATGCACTTCACCTGCCAGCTACAGTAGTTCTCCTTGATTACCTTTTTTCTGCTGTTTCTCCTTCCCATTTTTTCCCTGTTTAAGCCCCGATGCACACTGCGCATACCTGGTGCTCAATTGTAAACAGTTCTATTTCCTTTTTTTTTCTTTTAGGCCCAGTATGCACCGCTTACACCCATTTAGTTAAAGTAAAGACTTAAGTAGAACTGTTCCTGTCCTGGATGTGAACACACTCTTCATTTCATGGAAAAAGTCAATACAGCCTCAGATGCACCCCCTTCATTAGCTGTGCTTAGCTAAGGGCAAACACAGAACAGCAAGCTCCAATGTGCTTACAGCAAACATGACACACCACCTTTTCATGTCATCTAGCTCTCCTGTCTACACAGTGGTGTTGGTGCACCTACACGGTTAGGTGCAGTCTGATACTCAGAAGAAATTTGTGATTCAGTATAAATCCCCTCATTTGCATACACCACTGCCTTAATCCATAGTCACCACCCTTAGACTGGGCCTTTCCCCTTAGCAACCACAATTCCATTGACTATAATGGCAAAATGCAAATTTCCATGAAAATTGCTTTTTCACATTTGTTTTTATTTTTGGCACAATCCCATTTGTGTGCCACTGCCTAGGCTTAAATGGCCAAGATCGGCCAAAAAAAACTTTATTTTATAAAATTTAAATAATTTATCATGCCAATGGCCATATATCTGGTCATTGCCATGCCTAACAGATGTAATATATGCTTTATTTTGAGCTATCATGCCTCCATTCTGTAAGTTGCAGAAATGTCTTCAGCTAGTAGCCGAACACATTTCTACTTCTTACACTATTCCTGTATGGACACCTGCCTGCTTCCTGAATCACTAATTCACCTCATTTGCATGGTTTTCACCAACAAATGAGGTAATTAGCATTATTCAGTGGTGTCCGTGCAGGAATAGTGCTGCCAAGCTCATGCATGTAAGATCAGCTGTTTGCTGAATCGCTCAGCGGCCATATTCCGTGCAAGGAGCAGCTACACTGTTCCTGCACAGACTAAAAACCTTAATGAATCCTGGGGTTATAGTTACATGATTGCCTTAAATAGGATAAAACATTATTGGCAAATATCTTTTTATTCTTATCATTTTTCTATTTAATTTCTTGATGCATTTTTTATTTTTATTTTTGTATGTTCACACTTTTTCATTATGGGAGATATGGTATGTGACTTTAAGGACTTTTAAAAGACTTAAAATGTTTCTTTAAAAGGAAGTGATGTTTTAAAAGGAAGTGATGTTACAAAAGTTACAAAAGGAAGTGATGTTTTAAAGGAAGTGATGTAACAGTTTGGAGGGCTACTAAAATGTGGAGGTTTTAATATTTTTTTTTTCTGAAGAAGTTCGACTTTACTAAAAAGGAACAAAAGCGCTAAAATGATTGCATGTTTTTTTACCAGGGATTTGAGCCATTGTGTAAAGTTTTTTGTTCTATGCTTAGTGTTCTTTGCCTAGTTGTTTTAAGTAATATATATATATATATATATATATATATATATATATATATATATATATATATATATATATATATATACACATACGCACACAAACATATACATATGTATTTGTGTATGTATATATATATATATATATATATATATATATATTATATATACACACACATACACATATACATACAAACACACACACACACACACACACACACACACACACACACACACACACACACACACGCACACACACACTTATATGTATATGATATGGAAATATGCCTATGTATTACATGTCTATATCTATCTATCTATATCTATATATATATATATATATATATATATATATATATATATGGGTTCTATACGCTAGATTGAATTTTCACTAATTCAAAATAGTGCATGGAATGCTCACTGCAGCAAAATTCACTTGATCGAAAGTGCACTTACGCGAAGTTCAGTACAATGAATGGGTGTTGTACTGAAGTTCCATGCAGTACTCACGGACCTTAGGGTTAGGGCACGGGTCATAGTAAGGGGATAACCCATAGGGCTATCCCCTTACCATGACCATGCCCTAACCCTAAGGTCCGTGATGACTGTAGCACAGTAAAGGACATAGCAATTTCCTCCACTATGGTGAGATAGCCACGAACCTTAGGGTTAGGGCATGGGTTAGAGTAAGGGGATAGCTTTACTAACTATCCCCTTACCCTAACCCGTGCCCTAAACCTAAGGTCCGTGACTATTGCACCATAGTAGAGGATATAACTTGTTTTTTATGTCCTCTATTGTGCTGCAGTGTTTTCGGTGAAGTGCACTTATGCAAAAGTTCACTTTCATTAAAGTGAACTTTCGCAGAAGTGAGGCTTCCTATTACAAGTTTGAAGTAGTGAACTTTCGTTCTTGTAATAGGAATCCATATATATATATATATATATATATATATATATATATATATATATATATATATGTCTACATGTACCTATTTGTGTGTACACATATATATATATATATGTGTGTGTGTGTGTGTGTGTGTGTGTGTGTGTATAGATATATATATATATATATATATATATATATATATATATATATATATATATATATGCAAAAACCACTTCTTGGAGGCACTGCTTGGGATATGAAACACCAAACTAACCACAACACACACTTAGTGCTTTCGTTCCATTTTATTTAACTGGAACGTCATCAGAAAATCCAACCACCTGGACACATGAATTCATAAATACATTCCAGGTTAATTAGCCATCCAATAGCATGAAGAATTCAATCAACCCTAAACAACATATTAATTAAATATTTAAAAATATATTTAAATTTCTTTAAAAATGTCAACTCACAGTTGAATTAATATTTTAACATTTTAACATTTTAAACATTTTAACATACACCAGTATCATATACCTAACTGAATAAATAAATAAAACCTGTGTTTAATATTATAAAATCTTACACTTTAATAAAGTTTTAACATTAATGTGTTAATTCAAATGAGGCTTTCTGTCAGCCCTTAATGAATCCATTTTAATTCTTGAGTTTCTAATGATTTATTGCATGCATTAGTAAATGGAAATATGTTCAAGGACTTAAAAATTATATTTTCTAAAACCTTCGCATGCAATACTATGTTTGCTCAGAGCATTGAGCATAATTCTATCTTTGATTGCTTTAATATATTATCTCACTCTGACTCTGAGAGATCTCACACTTTTACCAATGTAAAAATTATGGCAAGTGCTAAAAATACTAACGTACTATATTTTTACTTAAACAGTTGTAGTGGTCTCTAATCTCAATTATCTGATTTATATGGGGAAAATGTACTATATTACTATTACTCATATATCTACACTGTTTACAAAAACCACAGCCAAAACTACCTGCTTTAAATGTACTTAATTTGACATTACCTTGTGGATGAAGCTTTAGTAGTGTGTTTACATTTGTTATTCTGTCCTCACTGCAGTGAACTTTGTGTATGTGTGGGTCTAGTTAGCAGAATAGACATGCTGCCCTACAGTTACTTTTCCAGTGACATGGTTTGCTAGTATTTTGATGTTTGCACAAGCCTACACATCCATTTCATGCAGCCCTCACAACTTCATGTCTCCCATATGGCCTTCTGATGTTGTCTACTATAAGTTCACCTACACTCCTGTATAAATCAGACCTGTGTCATCGTGCTTGTGGTTAAGTGCTGGGTTTTGTAGTCTGTGCACTAAGATAGGTAGGAGTTCTATTCTCACTGTAGTCAACTTGGTGTGTGTGTGTGTGTGTGTGTGTGTGTGTGTGTGTGTGTGTGTGCGTGCGTGCGTGCATGCATGTGTGTGTGTGTGTGTGTGTGTGTGTGTGTGTGTGTGTGTGTGTGTGTGTGTTTGTCACTAGTCAGCACAGTAGATGTGCTATCCTGCAGTTACTTCTCTAGTGGCATGGTTTGTCAGTATTTTGATATTTGCACAAGCCTACACATCCATTTCATGCAGCCCTCACAGCCTTATGTGTCCCACATAACCTGCTGATGTCATCTACTATAAGTACACCTGCATTGTTGTATAAATCAGACTTGTATTGTGGTGCTTGCATTACATAATGTGTTTTGTAGTCTGTGTACTTAGATAGGTAGGGGTTCTATTCTCACTGCAGTCAGCTGTGTGTGTATGTGTGAAGCTGTTACATGACATTACAGAGAGCATTTTTCACCAGCATGTGGGACACTGCTATTACTATATGCTCAACAGACAATGCTAATGTAATTGGCTATATCAGATGACTGCATATGCATTCATCACACCAGGGCATAATCAGACACTTACCAGGAGGGCAGACAGATGTCACCTCATCTGATACCAGACAGATTACAGTGACATGTCTTTTAATCTATCCGCATGCATCATGACATGGTTTGTAGGCCCTGTGCTATCTTAATGAGAAAGCCCTGTAGTCTGTCCAACTGTTGCATGTATCTGGTGGGATACATGCAAAAGAGAACATTATACTGTGTTAGTGTTCTTATGAAATTTGACTACAGTGCTGTCATACAATCCTAAGATCTGAATGTGATGGCATGACTTATGATGTGCACCATAAATTTGTACTGGAAAATTATTAAAGAGAAAAGTTAGAAAGTAATGAGGCACATTGCAGGTTCTGACATCACAACCCTTACAAGAGAATACACTATAAAATAGTGAAATGATGATGCTATCCACTTTACAACTTGGCAAGGCAAATATAAGTGACTGGTAAAATTATCAGTTCAACAACACAAATGCAGGTATACTACGCACTAATGCAGCTATGCACCCCTGTGTATCATACACAAAGCTTTTGTATCCCTGAATCCAAAAGAGAGAAAACTGGGATATGGCACTGTTATCACTTGCACAGGGTGTGTTGGGGGAGCAGGAGGCCTAGGCTGGCACAAAAGGTTGGTGAGTATGTGTGAGTAAGAAAGGGAAACAGGAAGACTGAACCATGTAACTGTTGTGTGTGTGTCTGTAGGGGTTCTCCATGTGAAAGTGGGGTGTGAGAGTCTGCATGAACACAAACATCTTCAGTGCTGGCTCTATGCCTTGGTATGTTGGGCAGGTGTGAGCCATGAATGATAGAGTTGGCAGTTTATTGTTTTCACCCCTGACCTTGAGAAATGGCTCTGCCCAAGGTCAGATGGAGTGGTGTTACCTGAATGTGATTGATGTCTGCTGGACATGCTGTCTTCATGGGAATGCCCAGGACCACTACCCCATGGTCTGCCATATCTGAGTGTAGAAAGCACACCCACCGATGGAGCAGTGGAAGTACTGTCACTGTGAGAGTGTGATCAGGCACAGCCACATTGGTTAGGGGCAGATGTTGTAGCTGACTTACACCCACAAGGATGCCGTTTCCCTCCCAGTAGACATTCCATCACAGTCACTACTCATTCCAATGTGTCATTCATCCGATCCATTGCATCAGCAACACAGTGGAGGCAGTCATGCATGTCAGGTTGTGCCACATCTACAACCCTGAATATTTGTTTGGAGCTCCTTTCTGAATGTGTATGTCCCTCTCTGACAGCCCTAAACGTACGTTGAGTGACATGGGAAGATACACCTGCACCAGGTGAAGGAGATACAGCAGGCTCCCTCTGAGTACCCCTATCAACCCTGCTCTGTGGCAGCTCATGCACATATTGGTTTTGGGTGGAGTCAACAGGCACTGAAGCCACAGTAGCTACACTTTCCCTGATCGATGTTCTCGCTCTCCACCTGTCCAATATCTATGGGCTCAGTGGACTGGTTAGGTGTAGGCCTACTGGCTGTGTCTGGGAAAAATGAAGGGGGTGGCTGGATGTCAACCTCTGCACCCTGAGCTGTGCCTCAGTTTGGCCACCATCATCATCAGTGTCTGCTGAGACACTTGACATCAGGTAGCACAGGGCCCACACTCCCACTGTCATGATCATCTGTGATGAAAAGGAAGAAACACAGGAATACATTAATACCTGCACTACTATGGTGTAATAGATGTTAAACAACCAAGAGTGCTGCCACTATTACAGACCATACAGCAATACAGACAACAGGCCTAAAATGACACATTATGATATTGCTTTAAGTTGATCTGCAGTACTGACATACATTTATTTGGCTTGCCATCTGCAGGAGGCATATCTTGTTGGATTTCTGATGGTCCTGAAAGAAGTTAAGAAAGAGGTAAGGGCAACAGCATCACTTTTAACAGTAAGACAGGGGGTAATCCATGTACTCCTCTATATCTGCATTAACCCTGGTTTCAACAAGAACATGACTGATAACTCCAAACTAAGCTTATAACTGTAGCAATCTTCAATCTCCCAAAAAAGACATGCAACTCAGAGGCCACATTTATGTCAATTGTTTTACTATACAATAATATTCAACTGGTCATATAATAAAGCCTTCCTGGAAGCTTCTCTTGGGACCCAAAAGGAGTGTCACCCACTTCAAGGACATACTGTGATCCACTCTGCTGTGAGCTCTCATTATGGAGGATATTTGCCAGAAACTCTTCATTGGAGATAAGAGATGGTTTTGTAGCAGGCCTTCCCCTGGTTCCCTGTTGGTCTAGGGCAACTACAGTTACTTGCCTCCGTGCAATGTTAATCATGCCTGTGACCCTGTAGCGCACCTGTTCATAGGTTAAGCTGTGGCTGCCCACAGAAGTGATGTTCTCAGCAATGTACTGCCATAATGGGGTGACCCCTTCCAAGCAGAAATACACATGTTGCTGTAAAGCATCAACAATGATGTTTTCCACATCGCTGAGTGGAGGTCTCCACCTCACTGACATTGTTTGTGTCCTAAAAACAACAGAATGATAATACATATAAGTGTCCCATAACTGCAAAATAACTGTTTTCAGATAAAACAGTAAAGGTAGCCAGTCAGTATTACCCACTGGAAAAACATAAAACAGTCTACACCTGTGAAATAATAACACCAGGAAGGATGCAAAAACAAGGAGAATAGCAAAAGCAACATATCCTTGTTTGTGCCATAGCAGTAAGTCAGCTGTGCTCTCCCCAAAAGTACAGTCCATTCTAGTTTGTGACATAACAGTAAGTTTTCTTTGCTTCCCCCACCCACAAAATAACATGCAAATGAAGCATTTTCCCAATAAAACATCTTTGAAATGTTAAAAGTGCTTTCAAAGGACCTGTTCCTGAAACATTTGTACATATTTATCACACAGCATTCTACTTTCATGTTTTGTCAATCACGTGTACCTCTGAAATGGCTTGACAAACAAGGCCATGCCATCAGTATACTTCTAACTAATGCATACAGATAAAAGTGTAATGGCTTCACATTATTCATAAATATATTCCAGCATACACATTATATAGGTAACAAAATGGGGCCATACTTGCTAGGCTCAATACTCCTCTGTAAAGATATCTTGTGAAGAAATATTTTTCTTTGAAGTCCTGCAAATATGTAGCAAGTGTCTTCACCATCTGTTTGGCTAGCTACACACTGGCCTTTTTATAACAAAGTAGATTATTAATGGATTGCATCTGTCTTAGCCTGTTTTCAGAGATGCTAATTACAGAATAAGAATCTGAACTGCATGCTAATCAACCAATCTGGTGGAGCTATTCAACAAATTATAAAGCATCCATGTAGACTCCATGCTATTTTTTCCTGCGGATTTCAAAAGTTGTGGAGTACAGACACATAAAGTCTACACAGACAGAATGTTAAGAACTGCTGCTGCTGCTTTAATCCATTTGTATGTGCTAGAGGCTGCAGGCAATGCTGCTGCTGCTGCCAATAGGCCTAGGCTGAGACAGAGAAGAATTTTCATGTCACATTTAACTTATCACAACATACATGACATAAACATTGTAGAGTGCTACAGGGTAGACAGGGACACACTACAGGAACTCTGCAACCTCTGCTGGCCTCAGTTCAGATACAGAGCCTTTAGCTCCCCATGTATTGGCTGTGTATTGCTTGTATCACAGTCAGATCTGAGCTAACACTGTGACAACCTCTGCATTTACAAGGTAAGTCCTGAACATGTACTGTATTGTATAATAATATTATGGGATGTCCTTGTATTTCATCACTTGGTACAGTAAGCAAGTAAAACATAAGATATTTGTACATATTTTAATGTAACATGTAACAGCAGATAGTTATTTGACCTTTATGTGTCCATTAGCAAATAGTAGGCCTCAGGCATTAAAGATTCACACGTTCATTTGTCTTCAAACTAATGATGATCATTGCATGCCCTCAGTTTAGCACCATACATTTGTAATGGGAAATCATTACAGAGGTAAGTTAGAAATAAATGAGACGCGTTGCAGTTTCTGACTTTAGACCCCTCACAAGATCAAACAGGCAGGATGCAAAACAAGGAGAGCAACAAGAACAACATATCCTTGCTTGTGGCATAACAGTTGGTCAGCTTGATCCCCCCCCAAAAGAAAAGTGTACCCTTGTATGTGCCATAACAGGAACTCACCTTTGCTCCCCCACCAAAAACGAGCAGTCTATGCTTATTTGTGCTATCTAACCTGCCCTTCATTTGATGGCAACTGCATATTATAGTATTCCCAGTTAAAATCCTCACACATTTTAAGGTAAATGATATAGATTGGCTTATATACTGCATGTCTCTGATTATTAGTCAGATAACTGATGAAAGACCAGGAAACACAGAAAGGTAAGAAGGAGCTGTATATTTGCGAGCAATTGTGAAAAACTGACGGGCTGCCAGCCTAGCCAGATGGAATTTTCTAGATAATTCTATGTCATTGTAAATATTAATATAATCCACAGGATTGTTTTACAAATGTAAAGAGAACTATATGTTAGGATTAAACTGTATGCTTTACTGAGCTTTAAAAATACAACCACAGTGCACCCTGCAGGAAGAAAGCTGTTAAGTAAAGAGTTTTACAACTGTGTTTGATCTCAATCTCGGAAACAGGATGTCTGGGCTAGGAAATTCTTTCTATTGTTTTAAGACAGAGATAATTACTACATTTTACATGTAAAGTGTATTTTATTGTGTGGCTTCCTGGCAAGTGCAGGATTACAAAGATATGCTAAATTGTGAATTCTGTGAGCCTGGGGAACTACAGCAGAGGTGTCAAGAATGATGTACTCTGAAATGACTCAGCACTAAGGTGTATTATCAATTTAAGGGTTATCTCATAAAGAAAGCACAGCATTTTGTATCTTGTCTTGGATCTAGTAAGAACATCCACTCTCCAGCACATGCTTGCTCTGTATGTAAGTAGTATTTAGAACAGTGATTTCTCTTAGATATAGATAGGAATATAGCCAGATCAGTCTGTTTTCTATATTTATGTTAGACTATCCTACAATATTGTTTTAAAGTATTTCCTGTGATTTCTGAACTCTGTAATGTCATTGTGTTGAAGTAATAAGTATTGTCTTGTGTTTTTATTTATTATTAAACATTTTTAAATCTTTCAACTGTGACTGTTTTGTGTAGAGATAATTTAAGCTCTATAGGACTTTCATGTATTTGTGATACTGTACAAAGCCACTCAATAGCCTTACTGTTTGTCACACTTACTATTTGGATAACAATATTGCACAGTAGAATTGGAAACCCTTTGGTAAGGGCCTTTATAGGAGCTGATAGTAGTGGTTGGTGGCAGTCAGTACTACCTTATAGTCTGGGCAGGAAGGGGACATAGCCGGAGAACCTGTGCCAACCTTCCCCAGGAGTGTCTGTGTGTTTGTACATAATTCATATCTCAAAGTGTGTGTGTCAGCTACTTGGGCAGCGACACAAAACACTGGTTGGACATAGAGGGTGCTGGTTTTGGCATGACCACTTGGCTGAGATCTGTATCCTATAGCTGTGCCAGTTGGGAGTTTTACTGGGGATCTGGAGAAAAAGGGAGAAACCAGCCCCAGACTGACTGTGATCTCTGTGTGCTCTTAAGGGAAATTGTACTTTACTGTGTGTGTACTTGTTATCCTCCCAATGTGGACAGCTCTCACTGATGCTAGCGGTGAGAATTGAGGCTCCTTGATTACTGGGCCAGTGCATGGGTGTCACAGCAATAATCATAACATGTTGTCTGATCACTAGTGTACTACATACAAATATATTAAATATAATAAATGCACAAATAAAAAGTTTATGCCTTGATATCAGTGTACATTCAGTTGCACTTGGTTGTGTGAGGAATTACTTAATTCCTTTGCTGCAAAGCTGTTTGTGTGGCAAAGATGGATAAGGCACCCATCCTGTTTTCTGAAGGTGCATTGGAGTGAGAGTTGAAATCTAGACCTATGTAGACATATCTCATTTGTACAAACATTTTCTACTGTGTGTATCATAGACTGCTTTTCCTCATTTCAACTATTTCTCAGTAGTTTATTTTTGGGGGGAGCACTGTTTCTGTGATGTGCTTCTTTACATGATGGTATCCTATTTACATGATGGTAAGCAATGCATAACAGTTTCAAATGTTGCAAAACCAAAACATGTATACTCTCAGTAAGTGGGATACCTGCAATTTGTGGCAAAATAACATTCTACATTGGTCTTGATCTGTGGTAGGCATGACAGGCATTCATGGAGAGGTTTTGAGATTCTGTGCTCAAAGATAGGGTGCCCAGGAGTGCAAAGTATTTGTTGAACTCCTAGTGAATAAACATGGGCCCACGTTATTGCAGACTGACTATTGTGGCTTGGATTACAAGTCAGAGGCATGGAACAGTCTTGCCCAGGCTTTGACCAGTGCCACCTGTATCCCCCCACACTGGTGAATGATGTAGAAATCACTACAGAGACCACCAGATAAGGAAGAGGAATACACTCAAATGTTAGATCGAAGAATGTAGGACTGGGGACACCCCACAGATATGTAAGTATCACTTACAGAGACCAAAACACAAAACCAAGGCACAAATGGCAGAGGTCCAAGTACTCAAGACGGTGGATCATGCAGACAGCTGTTTATTGAACATAAACATAAATGCACTCCAAAAGTTAAGCGTTTTCATCACAAAGACATCATCGGATGATATGCTTTTCACTGTCTAGCCTTCTTTTAAATATACCAACCCCTCCCTAAATAGGCTTTATTAGCCAATTAAATATTTAAAGAAACAAAATGAAATAAAAAAAAATATTAAAACCTTCAAACAAATATGTTTAAACATTAAGAAATGTTAAACGTGGATAAAACCAAAAACATGTGCAAAGTTTTACATAAAAACATATGTAAAAACATCTATAAAAAACATGTGTTGAAAAACACTGGGCAGCTAAAAAAATGACACGACAAGCTTATATAACCAAGGCTGCCATTTAGCCAAGAAATGAATACTAAAAAAATCATGCAACTTAGCAGCTCTCATCCTGAGAACTGGTATAATAGAAATATGTTCGTTCAACCCAGGGGCTCTATTAGCCTCCAAAACCAACTGAGACTACTTTTAAGAGTTAAAAGCTGGGTATAGTCAGGATTGGTATTCATAATGATATTCTGTTCTGTTTTTTCCCCAGCCATCACAGACAAGAACTGAATGTGTGAACCCATGCCGATGCGAGAAGCATGTGCTATGTATGCCTCTGAACAATGCTGTTATTGTAGCATTAAAAGTAAAGACACCTGTTTTGGTTTATTATACAATTGTATCAAATTGAGTATGCATCTCTCAACTGTAACAGGAAAGTATGCTTGCATTAGTATGTAGGTCAAAACAAAACTTCAGTATTAGAGAGAAGTCAGAGGTTGTGGGTTCAAAAACTACACTTCCTAAATATACAATACAACCTGTAGTATAGTGCACATCTGTTATGAGTTGGTTAGTCATAACAGTAAAACAGTTATTTTTAGGAGTTGGTAGTCTTAAACGTACAGGTAACATAATAGAGTCAAATAATTGAATAAATGCATTGTATGTCACATATGAAGTTGTTAATGTTCTCCCTTGTTTTTCTCTCACCCCAACCCTTATCTTCTCTCTCTTTTTATACTTTAACTTTTTATTTTTTTTTCCCACAGCATCCACCTGCTCTCACTTCACCATCTATGGCACCAAGACCCAGCATGTCTGAACATTTTTTACTGTTGAAGAAATGGATAGCTATGGTTCTTTACTACATCAGGTTGCACACCAGATATGCTGGGTAGTGGTGCTGTATCTGGTGGAGTGGAGGTAGGACGATCCTGTAGGACAGGCCTATCCCACCATGCTGTGGGGAGAAAAAAAATAATAAAAAATAAAGAAAAAAAAGAGAAGATAAGGGTTGGGGTAAGAGAAAAAAATGGAGAGCATCAGTAACTTCATATGTGACAGACCAAGAATCGATACAATTATCTTACTCTATTCTTTTACCTTTACTTTTACAACTACAAACTCCTAACAAATTTCTTTATTACTTTTAAGACTACCCAGTTCATAACAGATGCACACTGTGGTACAAATTGTAGTCAGTAGTCCTTTGATGAGTGCATATATTGCACATATACATGTTCCAGTTATATTGATTACAGTTTACAGCAGGCCATTGTGCCACTTGTATACAGGAATAAAGTTGCATTGCAATAATGATGAAAACCTAACAGTACTGTACACTTGAAAAGTGTGTTTTTTTTTTTCTCCAAACATTTTTATTACATTTTCACATATGGCAAAGGCAATCTTACATTTATATAAATGAGAAACATACAAAATGATACCACTTTGAACTGAAAACTGCTAACTACTCCCTAATACTATACTGTTATTTTGCATACTTTCCTTTTACAGTTTACAGATGCATGCTCACTGTTATTTGAGAATATAGAACAGACTAAGGCATGCATACTTTCTTGTACAGTTGAGATACCCATGCTTAATTTGATACAACTGTATGAAATACCAACTAAGCCATCTTTAACTTTTAATGCTACAATAACAGTACTTTTCTGATGCATACATACCACATGCTTCTCACATCCTTGCCAATCGCACAGCATGGGATCTCACATTTGACACTTGCTCCATGGCAGCAATGGAAAAACAGAACAGAACAGAATACCTTTATGAACACCGGTCTTCACTATATCTTTGCTCTGAGAGTGTTGATGGAGAAGTACAGAGAATGTCAGAAGAAGTTGCATTGTGTTTTTGTAGACTTAGAGAAAGCATACGACAGGGTGCCTAGAGAGGAGTTGTGGTATTGTATGAGGAAGTCAGGAGTGTCAGAAAAGTATGTAAGAGTGGTACAGGATATGTACGAGGGTAGTGTGACAGCGGTGAGGTCTGCGGTGGGAGTGACGGATGCGTTTAAGGTGGAGGTGGGGTTACATCAAGGATCAGCTCTGAGCCCTTTCTTATTTGCAATGGTGATGGACAGGTTGACAGATGAGATCAGACAGGAGTCCCCGTGGACTATGATGTTTGCAGATGACATTGTGATCTGTAGTGATCTGTAGTGAGAGTAGGGAACAGGTGGAAGAGACCCTGGAGAGATGGAGATATGCTCTAGAGAGAATAGGAATGAAGGTCAGCAGGACTAAGACAGAATATATGTGTGTGAATGAGAGGGAGGATAGAGGAATGGTGAGGATGCAAGGAGTAGAGGTGGCAAAGGTGGATGAGTTTAAATACTTGGGGTCAATAGTTCAGAGTAACGGTGAGTGTGAAAGAGAGGTGAAGAAGAGAGTGCAGGCAGGATGGAGTGGGTGGAGAAGAGTGTCAGGAGTGATTTGTGACAGACAAGTACCTGTAAGAGTGAAAGGGAAGGTCTACAATAGGGTAGTTAGACCAGCTATGTTATATGGGTTGGAGACAGTGGCATTGACAAAAAGGCAGGAGTTTGAGCTGGATGTGGCAGAATTAAAGATGTTAAGATTTGCTCTGGGTGTGATGAGGGTGGACAGGATTAGGAATAAGTATATTAGAGGGTCAGCCCAGGTTGGAAGGTTTGGATACAAAGCCAGAGAGGCATGATTACGTTGGTTTGGACATGTGCTGAGGAGGGATGCTAAGTATATTGGGAAAAAGATGCTAAGGATGAAGCTACCAGGTAACAGGAAAAGAGGAAAGGCTAAGATAAGGTTTATGGATGTGGCGCGAGAGGACATGCAGGTGATTGGTGTGACAGAGCAAGATGCAGAGGACAGGAAGGAATGGAAACAGGTGATATGCTGTGGCGACCCCTGACCGGAACAGCCGAAAGAAGATGATGATGAGTCTTGACTATATTCAGCTTTTAACTCTTACAATTAGTCACTGTTATTGATACTTACACATAGAGTGTCCCCTGTACTAAATTCCCCAATCCAGTGGTCAAGGGTATCCCACTTCCTCCTCCAGAGGTCATGAAAATTATGTTGGAATTGTTCATCAGTGAGGGGATACCTGTAGCACTGGTCAAAGCCCTGGCAATACTATTCCAGGCTTCAGATTTATATTCACAGCCTAAATAGTTCTCTTGCAGCAACCTGAGCCCATACTCTTTAACAGGAGTTCATTAAACACTTTGGACTCCTGAACACCCCACCTCTGAGCTCAGAAGCAAACTTCACCACAAATGCCAGACATGACTACCAGAGATCACACCCAATGTAGAACGAGCATTTCCTGCCCAATGGTAAGCGATGCACAACAATGGCAAGCAATGCAATTTCAAGGTTATTTGCTATACAGGCATTTGTGTAAATGTGTTACTCAAATGGGAAGACCATGCCAGTCTAGATAGCACAAATATACTTGTATGAACATAGTACACAGTAAACCCACACTCATACTTGTGATAATAAATGGACAATACATAATTAAATAGGTAAATAACTGATACAATATTAGTGTCTCAGTCCTCATAAATATAAATATTAATATCAGCTACACTATGTTGAGTGTTATAAGTGAGAATGACTATAATGTGAAGTGGAATAACATTAAAAGTGTATCAAGTATACTGTATTTGAACCCTGGTCCATGTGGATGGCAGTACTACACTTATAGCAGTTGCCACACAAAGGTTGAAAAAACACATGTGTACATTGCACATTATTGCTCTAATCTACATGGCACAACAGGAAAACAAAGTTTACATACACTGTTCTAGAACCCAGGACCATCTGCACTTCAGACCTACACCTGACACTTACTGTCACAGGACTACATATATAGCATTCCTTATCTTAACATTCATTGGAAAGTTCTCGCTGTTAATCATAGTGCAATGCCGCTTATCATGTTTACAAGATGACCAACAGTATTAATGGAATGCATCCGGTTTATGTTTGTGGCTGTGTGAGTCCTGTCTGCAACCTGGGTGGACCATTCTTCCAGTTTGTGCACTGCAAGGCTTCTTGCAAACCAGATGCGCATGGCCAGACACATTTGTGATAAGTAGCGCATCTTATAAAACATTGGCCAAAAAAAATGGAGAGGTAGTTGAAATGAGAAAAAGTAATCTATGACAGTGCCCCAAACAAATTTTAATGAAGAAAACTCAAGAAAGGGAAAAACAATTGCCGTGCTGTCATACAATCCACTTTCATGGCCAGCAATCTTACACAGAAATGCTATCTATTATACTTTTCAACTGTCCAGATTTTTGCAGAATGAACAGATGTTTGCGTCATATTTTTGGGCTGTTCCTTGTAAATTTTGTAGGTTTCTGGAAAATCACTAAAGATTGACATCAATAAATAATGAAATACATTTGAGTTTCCTACTTCAGATCCTCCAGAAAATGCATGCTAACACAAATACTATTATTCTAGCTACTTTCTAACTTTATAAGAACAATATTTAAAATCTGCCCCTATTTTTGGGCCTCTGTTCCCCCATTATTTTAGTCTTTGCCCAGATTTCTTGCACTAAGAGGTTGAGAGGTATAATCCATATTCACATTAGAGGTTTTGCAGCCAACAATACTGGTGAGAGCTACAAAACCTTACTAAAGGGTACCATGTTTCATTAATATGCACGGCACAATGTTACATCGCATACATGAAAACACTCTGTGTAGGTTCTATGCGAAAGCTACACAGAGTTTATTGAATCCTGGGGTTCATCTTTCCATTTTCCTCTCTGTTCTAAGGTGTATTGGCTACATTGTGTTATGCTGTCCTTAACATGTGTTCAAATCAGTGTTATCTCTTCTGTTAGACCCTATATGCAATTGTGGCTTCTTGGTCTTATGCTGTGATGTCCTCATGTCTTTATTTATATCACAGTGGGCAGCCTAGTACCCATTTCAGTTACTTCATCTTCATTACCAGCACTTTACACAAAGATTCTGCTTTCACTGCCCAAGTGTATGCCTTATGAATGTTTTTAGGTCGCACCACTGGTTTGTGCACTTTACTTTTGATGTTCTTGGTTATACACTATTGATGATGCTTTGTGTCATTTCTTTGCTCCCACTCTTATTAAAATAAGATCATCTTCAGTTACACTGTCCTTCTCCTTAATCACCCTGTGACAGATACTTGAACTGTTAATTTGTTCTACTCTGTTAAATTACAACTACATTCTTCACTTACTCAGACCCCCCCCCCCATTGTTGTCATCTCAACTGTCTTTTTGGTCCCCATTTGTAGCCTGTGTGGATTCAGTTTGCATTCCATTTCTCTATCCTGTGGTAATTATACATATATCAGATTATGCATGTAGTGCCATATTCTATACATGCAGCAACTTCTGTGATGTGTCCCCTCCAATTTTTCAGTATAACAGAGGTCATCACTACAAGTATCAGTGGCTTCAGAGGTAAACCGTCATGCATAGCCACTTCAAATGGAAACACCTCTGTGAATCAGGAAGTTGTTTATATTTCTGACATTGAGTGATTGCACATAGCTTTGCAGTACTTCTACAATTTTTTTCCAAGGATTTTGAGCCATAACAGGAATGAACCTTTCCAGGGACCCAGGCATATGATTCAGCCATATCCAGGAATAAAATGTTTCCCCTACTTCCTCATATCTATCTTCTAAATCATTGTCTGTCTTTCAGTAAATTTTAGGGGGCATCTTCTTCAAGTCACTTTATGACTGCACAGTGACAGGTCCTTCAAAACCTGTATGATGATTAGACCCTTCAAGAGAGACTGACAAGGACAAGTAACTGTGTAAGGACACACAGTGTGAACTTCTATAATAGAAAAAAAACACTCTCTGCACAGATGTCCTTCAGTGGAAGGACAGGAAGTGGCCACACTAACTTGCATTTCAAATCCATTGTTTACTGTACTGCTATAGTTGTTGTGGAAAGCATAGGTTACAAGTAACGGAATGCCACTCAGGATTACAAAGTACATTCATTAGCAGACGTACGCTGTAATTATACCAGCAATGGAGTATAAAGTGCCTATCAGCTTGCAGTTTCAGTGAATGTTTCTTATAAAATGAAAAATGGAGCCAATCAGCAGAATGATAATGGTGTATGTGTGGAAGCATATATCAGAAATGAATCAATAACCAAGTTCAACTAATAAAGAGGAAGCCATACATTTGAAGTTGTTTGCATTATACCTATGATCTGAAGAAAATAAGCCATGTATAATCCAATATTTTGATATCTGTTCATACACACACACACACACACACACACACACACACACACACACACACACACACACACATACACCCATACACTGTACTGTTAGTACATATATGTTGATTAACATGTATGTATATGTGCACATGTATATATGTATATGCATATATAAACATATATATATATATATATAGATATATACACACACACACACACACACACACACACACACACACACACACACACACACACACACACACACACACACACACACACACACACACACACACATATATATATATATATATATATATATATATATATATATATATATATGTGTGTGTGTGTGTGTGTTTAAAGTTGTTTTTGCACCTGCACCTTTACAGTTTGTCCTGTTTGTTGCATTTACCTGTTGAGGCTACACACTCAAGTGCGCTAGTCTGTGTTACATATTTATTGCATTTTCCTGCTGTTTGTTGCAAAAAAGAAAAAAAACAAAAGAATTATCCTTGTTTCCCGTCTTTCCTAACCTAGAGTAGTCCAAATACAGCCTTTGCTGTATGTTGGACTTTTGGAAAGTTCCTGTGTTGCCCATTTCCTTTCTTGGATAAAGGGAGGCTTCTTTGTTCACCAGTGGCAGTGGGGAGCTTAGAGAAGCCTATCTATCCCTGGAGGAGTGTTCCCAGCACAAGAATCTGGTAGTCTATTGGCCGTTTTGGGCCAATTCCTACCTCTTTCAAGTCCCCCTGTATAAAACCACTTTGGCGCGGCTTTGTGTGATTTTGTGCATAGCGCAGCATCAGGCAGCTCCGCTTAATTGGGTTTAGACCATTCTCGGCTCCACAGAGTCTGCTCTTCACTTTTTCCCTTAGAACTGATCTAGTTCTCATAATAAACACCCTATTCCTACTCTAAAGTCTGGCACTTGCTCACTAAAGCAATTATATAAGTCAGCACTAAAAAATTAAAAGCACTACACCCTCACAAACTCCCCTTGAGCACCTTGTTCCCCGTTGGCCCTTTTTTTCAATTATAAAGGAATTCCCAATACTATTATAGCATGTCCAAAGGTCAGTTGTCAATCTCCTCTCTGGTCCAGCTGGTGAATCTGGGAATCTTGAGGCAATGTTACAACTGCCTCATGTACACAGACAACCCTCTCCTCCTCCCAACAAATTCCAACACATGTGAGAGATGCAACCATATAGCCAACTGGAGGCTAAGCTCTCTCAACTCAGTACTGGCGTAACCAGTCAGGAGGAGAAGGAAACCACACTCACTACAATTCCAGTCTCACATAGACCTACCATGACAGCAAACCAAACACATAAACACACAAAAACATACTCGGAGGCTCTAAATAAAAATCTGCCTAAGCAGCAGAGACCTTCAAAGCAGACACCCAAGCAACCGCTACCCCCAAAACAAAACACGTGCAACACCTAGCTCACAAAGCCAGTGTGCCAAATAGTCACAGCCCTTAAGGCTAAACAACACACCTGATACATTTGTAATAAGTGACTCTATCGTCAGGCACACTGACGTCCCGCTCACCAAGCTGAAAAAGGAGAAGGTCACAGTGAGCTTCCTGTCGGCCGCTAGGATCTGCCACATAACATAAGCACTCAGGTCACTCCAAGGCAAGTACAAATATGACTCAGTCATTGTCCATGCTGGTGTGATTGACCTGAGACATACCTCCCTGGACTACATGAAAAGAGACATAGAGGAGCTCTCTGAGCATGTAGCCCAGGCCGGTATGACCCTGACCTTGAGTAGCATCTTACCCTCACCAAGAATGATGCCACAATATGAAGACAAGATGATCAATTTCAACAATTGGCTTAAGTATTGGTGTCATTCAAAGGGGATCCAATGCCTGTCAGCCTGGGATGACATGCTCGACAAGCCATGATGCTTCGCTAGGGATGGCTTGCACTTGTCACCCCTGGGCTTTTGAATATTGGCAAAGAATCTTGCCACCCCCATAGTGCCTTTTTTAGGCAAGGCTCAAAAGACAAACCCACATCCATAGGTATCACAAGGGATAAGAAACTAAGAGTAATGCTACTCAACGCCAGAAGTCTAAACCTCAAGATGCATGCACTCAAAACTCTCCTTAGCATGGAGAACATCGATATCTGTGCAGTGACAGAAACCTGGTTCAAGGCTCCCAAGAGCACCCCAGCACTACCAGGTTATACCTCATACCATGCTTTTCGGCCCCAAAACTTGGACTGAACCACAAAAGGAGGGGGAGTATCAATATTCGTCAAAGATACCCACACCTCCAGGTTGGTGGCACAGCACAAAGCATCAGAGACTATCCATGTGCAACTAACAGTGGGTAAAACTGCCTTCCAGTTTATAGCCTGCTAAAGACCACCCTCCCAAACCCAGGAACCCCACTCGGCTTTCCTGAGAACACTGGAAAATATGAAGGCCTCTCCAAACACCATTATATTGGGCGACTTCAACTACCCAAACATAGACTGGGAGCATTACTCTAGCTCCAACACCCTAGCTCTAAGGTTCCTAGAATTTATAAACTCAAATGCTATGGAACAACTTGTTACCACTCCCACAAGAGGAGAAAATATACTGGACCTGATCACCACCAACATGGGGGCTCTATGCTCCAGAGCAGAAGTGTATCCCTCACTGGTAAGATCAGACCTTAAACTAATCTCACTGGATATTCACATCCTGACCCCACTCCTTGCCCAGAAAACCACAGTGAAAAACTTCTCTAAAGCAAATTTCACACTCCTCAAAACCAAGGTGGAATCCTTCAAAGCCCCCGGGCCTGTAGAAAATACAGCCCAGACCGCAGAATCCTTTATAAACGCATTCTATGAACACCTTCAGGAATGCATGGATCATGCAATCCCAAATAAAACCAAGACCCAATCCTCCAAAGGCAGGCGTCCTGTCTGGTGGACCCCAGCCATAAACAAACTATACAATAGAAGGAGGAAGCTACTACATGATAGAGCAAAATCCCAAAAAGGGAAGGCATCTCTGATCAGTATTAGCAAAAAACTATGGGCACTCATAAAATCATCTAAGACCAGCTTCGAGAGAAAAATTGCACAGGACACTAAGGATAATCACAAGGCTTTCTTTAGTTATGTTAGGAACCTGGGTGGGAATTCCCAGATATGCTCAGAATTAGTCCAAAATGACAAAAAATGCACCGAACCCACAGACATTGCCAACATCCTAACTGACAGGTTCAGCGCAAACTTCTCCCCCCCCCACCAAAAGGGCAAATATCTATCCCAGCAGAGTGCTGCCCCCCTGACATCTCAGATGCTCAGGTAAGAGCCGCCTTCTCCAAAGCAAAAAACACAGCATCAATGGGACCAGACGGTATCCTGGGCTGCGTCCTACATGAACTCCAAGAAGAGCTAAACCCAAACAAAAAACTACTGTTCAATCTCAGCCTTACTACAGGATATGTACCCAAAGAGTGGCGTACAGCAACAGTGGTCCCTCTCCACAAAGGTGGTGCCAAATAAAGTGGCCTTTTCAGAAGGTACATACAGCCTGCAACTACACAGGGAAAAATATTTCCACCTAGGATGGCATGTGACAGAAAAAAAGGACAGATGTAGCAGTAGTTTGACTATAACACAGACAATTCAGCCAAACTTACACTGCAGTACACCACAAAAAATAAATAATTAAACAAATAAATAAATACATACATACATACATACATAAATACATACATACATATAGTTACAAAACTAACACACTGACAGTATTTTCAGTTACAACTGCAACATACTACTGTTAATGTGGGCAGTACTAAAAAATACATAAGCAAGGCAAAAATAAGAGAAACAAGTAAATGCTCACCAAAACAGTTCCTCAGGCTTCCTGGAGTAAAATGCATGCAAGGAATAATGAATTCATATCATATAATATGTACAAAACTTATTCCTCAACTATTGCAGTTAATGGTCACTAAAAGGGGAAAAAATAATTCTGATGCACAGGACACATCTTGCACATAGAAGTACTTCCACAATTGCAAAATCTCTTAAAATAATTAATGAACTGCTACAGATACCATGTAAATAAGTGGAAATGTCCATGTTGAGAAAATACAGCCATTGTAGCAAGATGTCCCACTACTGCTCAATGTAACCTAACATGAAATCAACATTAAAGGTGTGGCTGAGAAAGAGCTGAACAGAAGCCTGTCACTGTCATCGTTGTTTGCCTGACAGCAATTAAATCAATACATCTTTGTGATATTCACTACTTTTGCATGTTTTAAATAACAATTGCTGGCAAAATAGCACTTTACATGATGAAACAAATAAAGAAGGATGAAACAGAAGTGTTACAAATCACTTTACACGAAGCAGCAATCGGTTTAAAAGATGCAAGTGAATCATTGTTAAAAATCTCTCGGCTAAATAAATACATGTGTTTTACTTAACAATAGTACAATATTACTGCCATATCTATTTCCCCATGTATCTTTCATTATTCACTTGTAATCATTCTTTCATTACAGACCTAGTTAGGACAAATGTATATTTTGCCAATACATGCCAGTTATAAATGTCTCATATGTAACTATGTAAAGTATTGACTTATTAACCTGTTTTACTGTGAATTCATTCACAAAATCCTTTAAATTTCCTTAATTTGCCCTGCAGCTTAACTTTTCTCATAACACTAGCTGAAGACATTTCAAAATATACAAATTAACTTTCAATTTGTACTAAGCTTTATGATATCCCATACTTAATATGACATGCAACCAACTTTAAGAGTTTTTAAACAAATTTGGTGTGGTTTAAGTTTATAAAGAAATAATTTTGCTTACTTTAGCCAGTCTTTTTTTCTGACACCTTACTAAGTACGACTTTCACAGTGCAATTTACCAAGAAAGAAATGGATGAAATCATGTCCCACCTTTTAGTTCATAACACAATTGTTATGGGTAACACACTTATCAAATGTAATAAAAACACAGATGGCAGTAGTCAATAAAGTTTTTAATCATGTTACTCTTGGTTTATTTTTACCCTTATAAAATGTGCAAAAAACTATACAAAATGTGCAATGGGCAAACAATAGAGATGTGGGGAGAAACCATATGCTCAAAATTGCAGTACTAAATCATCCTCTGGCAAGACAGGTCCAGCTATGTTGAAATAGATCACTTGCTAGCTGTCTGGACTGGTTTCCTATTTGGGTGGTATTAAGGGACTCTAGTACTGCAGCACTTTCCCAGTGATAGTGATTGTGCATTGTGTTTCAGCATATCTACACACTAACAGCAACTTTTTTCAGATGGCAGGCATCTGAGACCCAGCCTGCTGAGCTCTGGTCAGAGGCACGCCAACTATGTATGACAAAAACTAAAGTTGTACAGACGCATGTCATACATCTCACAGCAGCACACAGCAGCACTGATACCTCCTGCATCCTGTCAGATGGGTCTATTAGGGATATTCATCTGAAAGTGATAAGCAATGGAGAGACCATAATGGGGAGATGACAGTGGAAGAGCAAGTGGTTATCTCAACAGATTATATCACATGATCAGATGTATCACTTAATCCTTTTGTCCAGGTATACTGTATTTAAGACTACATGCACATGCATGCAGTAATATACATGTCTGCATAGAGTGTATGTTTGTATGTGTGGCTGGGCATCATTGCCATGGGAGAGTATACCACATACTGCCTAGTGTATATGATGGATGTAAATACCATCTACTACCTAGTGTACATGATGGATGTAAATACCGCATACTGCCTAGTGTACATGGTGGATGTAAATACCACATACTGCCTAGTGTACATGTAAATACCACATACTGCCTAGTGTACATGATGGATGTAAATACCATCTACTGCTTAGTGAACATGATGAATGTAAATGCCACATACTGCTTAGTGTACATAATGGGTGTAAATACCACATACTATCTAGTGTACCTGATGGATGTAAATACCACATACTGCTTAGTGTACATGATGAATGTAATACCACATACTGCATTGTGTACATGATGGATATAAAGAGCATGTACTACCTAGTGTACATGATGGATGTAAATACCATCTACTGCCTAGTGTACAAGTAAATACAGATGCATTATGTGTCTTCCACCCACTGAATCAAAATAAAATATATTATCATGGCTCAAGAATAACTGTCATCTTTTGAAAAGAAAGTGTTGTTATAATGGGGTATATGCCACTCTATGCCCGTCTCTATTAATGACAATTTAATAAATAAAAATTCCATTATAGCATGTCATCACAAGCAACACAGTACCATGACTAAACAAAACTATCACCTTGTGAAAGACAATGCATCTGCTGTAATATTTTTCTCAACAAAAAATAAAATGCTAAAATCGTTTTATGCTGCAGACAACAATGCTGCAAAAGAAAACAGATAAATAAAGTTTCACATTATGCTACCAGTTTCTCTTCTGCTAGTTTCATACTATTTATTTATTTAATCAATTATTTACATATGAATGAATGCAACTATTTATTTGATTATTTTAACTATCTATTACATAGCAATGCATCTTTTTGTCTGATGTGGCAGCACAAATACAGTTAATCAGTCACACAAAATGTAGTTTGGGACAGAGAAATCGGATATAAAATCATAACACAAAGCCCGATAGCAGCTCATTTGTTTGTCACTTTGCTTTGTTTGGGTTAAATGAAATTTATTTAATTAGCCAATGTTATTTGTTTGCAAGTTATATAGCATATCATTGGTGCAACAATCAATCAGCCACAGCTGGAAGAGTCTCAGCCTACTTGTAACTTATGGGCAACCAACACTAATACTGATAGGTTTTTTCCTTAGGATGGCTTCCTGTCTGGGAGCTGTGCAGTAAAATTTTGGCCATCACACTTAATGTGTGCTCACAGGCTACCATGGTGAATGTTATAATGGGAGTAGCTCAGCAGGAACATCTCCGACACAGTACCAGTGTCTGGTGTTCATATCTGGTTTCCAGTTGCTGTCTCTGGCATTTTCTTTTTGTTTTTTTTTTTCTTTTATCTTTGTGGATTTTTCTTTCTTACTTTCTTTGAATTTGTTAATCATAATAAATCATAGATCCAGATGGACCATTTTCAGGTTCATCCTGGGCATACATTATGCAAAGTTGCACAACCAAAGCATGTAATGCATAAGTTGTACAGAAATTATAATTAACAATATGCAAGTACAATAGGTCATGCGTAAGTAAAAACTGCAAAGAATATGAATTTTACTAAGCTAACAAAATTGCCATGCTGGGTATTCCAGTTTCCTTTCACCACAAAAATATGCTGATTGACTAGCTGTAGTAAACAGTCAGCTGTATATCTATCTATCTATCTATCTATCTATCTATCTGTACAAAACATAGTATGCACAGCTGATCAACTGTTTTCAGTTATGGTACAAATGCAGACGTTATCTAAAGTTATGTTCAGCTGATCAAAAGGTACCAGATCTGCCCTGGGAGAGCTCACAGTCCTTATGGATTTGCAATATACCCTTTCTCCACTGTTGTGTGATCTTGCCATTGATATGTATAAAATTGTAGAGAATGTAGAGGATGCAGCCCCCCACCCAATGAAGGTGCAGGATGGCTTGCACTCCTAGCATTTGTTTTTGGAGTGTGTATTGTAGGGTGCTTGTATCTTTGTGTAATAATGTTGGAATGTGTGTGTGTGTGTGTGTGTGTGTGTGTGTGTGTGTGTGTGTGTGTGTGTGTGTGTGTGTGTGTGTGTGTGTGTGTGTCTGTCTGTTTTGATAGTATTTACCCATCCCATGGTATATCAAGTAATAGCTGAAAAAGGTCACATTAGTAAGCAAATGAATAAATAAAATTATTACATTGCATTTATGACCTCCATTCAAATCATGTTCAAGAGGACCTGTGAAAACATTCCTCTTATTTCTTGCATAGCAAAAAAGTCTGCTTAATGAGCAGGTCGTTACTTATTGTGGTCTGTGTCCATCTTGCACTAGACACATTTTATTTCATTGCAGTAGCTTACACTGATTCTGTTAGCAGCTAATAAATGACATGTGCTCCTCATTAATGCTCATCTATTTGGAAAAGTACCTTGACCCTAGCATTTAACGTCATGCTCATTAAGTGTTCAATTTCTTAACATGAATTTCAGTGCTCAATGATCCCTTCTATCTGCACCAATTTCTTGCTTCAGTATATTCAGTGTTGGAATATGTACACTAATACAAGTAGAAGAACACATTTTCTAACCAGGCTTGAATCCCTGCTCATACAGTAATACTCATTTCTTGTGTATAGACGATTTTCTGCCTGTATACTATATTACATATTGTTATATATTATTTTCCCAGCTGTCTTGACAGAGGATGTATCTTACTTTATTTAATCTACATGGTAACATTGCATGCATTCCACTGTCATCTGGTATAATACATCAGTATTTTGTGTAAATCTGATTTCACACTTTCTAAAGCAGAACTGGTAACACATCCATAAACACAATATCACATGCAATCATGTGTATTAATTAACAGGCAATCTATACATGTATCATGGTTTACAGCTAGGAAAACATCAGTGTATGTTAACATAAGCAAAATGCAAATAGTAATCATAGAATTAAATTAAAATGTATAATTTAGATTATATTGGTTCAGCAGAAAGCAAAACAAAGAGATTTCAAAACTAATGTTTTTTTATTTGTGATAATTTAAAATTAGAAACTCACTCACTAATAGTTTTGTTAGTTGTAATTTAGGACCAGCCATTAATATATTTAGATTACATTACAGATTCGCATTTCTTAAAGACAATTACATGTCATGTTTTTATTAAAAGAATTTAGCTGGAATGCTTTATCTGATGCACGTTTTGTGGATAAACTGGGAAATGGGTCTCACTCTTTACAGAGTTCAGATAGCATGGAGTGTAACTGTTTCGCATAGATTTAATCACTGGTATAAGATATGCATGTCATCCTGACATGAATGTTTACGGTAGTTTTATGGACAAACAGGAAAGATGTCTCACACACACTCACACACACACACACACACACACACACACACACACACACACACACACACACACACACACACACACATACACCATATCAGAATAAAATAATTTGCATACAAAGAATAGAGCTGTAGCTTAGAGCATGAAACACAACATTAATATGTAACACAAATAAATAAGTATAGGTAGTTTTGTAAAGTAAATGCATGTGAAACATAAAATATTGTTTAGTTTCATGGCAGCAGTTATTGACTGTGATTCTTATGAAAATGAAAGGGAAAAGAAAAGGCATCAAAACTCCATCAGCTCTTGCACACTGTCTTCAGTTTTTCCACTAACATCCATTTAAAGATCAGTGAAGCAGCTTTTTGGGCTCTTTGGTTTTATTGTTCAGCTTATTGTCGTCTTGCAGCTGGAGGCTGACAAGGCCCACACAATACAGCCACACATGCCTGCCCGCCAGGCATGCTCATCCCAGACCTGCTCTCCTCAGCATATTTTCTACTGAAGTACCAGTAATAACCTTCCATGAATAATTGATTCAAACATGATAACAGAGGGATAAAAGAGATTGGCATTTTGGTACCACCCTGTGAAAGTCTAATGAAAATGTTCCCTTGGAAGCAATTTCTCGGAATGGTGAGGATGTTACGATCAGTGCCACAGAGATAAAACAAATACAATATTAAAAGGATGGCTTGATAAAATGAGAGCTATCCATTAGTGTTCTGTGAATACCAGTGTCAATCAGTGAAAAATGCATTATGCTTATCTTTTAATAGCGTGCTATAATGTCACAGTAAATGATCTAGTTCATGGATAAGGGTTATCCAGTAACATTTCTATAAATACAACAGCAGAAATTACAGTCTGTCAAAAAGCAACTCTGAGAGTTCACCCAGTGCAAGAGGAATGAAACTTCCCCTGGGAATAAGTCTTTTGAGCCAGGTTATTACCACAGTTTCTTTTTCTGTGAGATCTGTTTCAAATCCATGTGCCCTGCATCTCAGTTTCTAACTCAATGGAGGTCACTGGGGATAATGCTGCAGTTTGCCCAGCAAATATGCTTCAGTGTGGCTCAAAATGTATTTCATGAATTTCTGACAAAAATGAAGCATTACATCTTTTGGAGTTAATTGTTCATTTAGTATAGAGCAAGCTTTCCTGCCTATGCATTATCTTGCAAAGATTTATGTGCAAAACTTTTCACTTTATCAGAATAGAAAATCAATTAGATACACTAAGCAGTTTTGTGACTTTTACTTTAATGTTATGAGTCATGGTTTAACCAGCCCTTGTGCAGTCATGCTTCCACCTGCACTGGTCTCCAGTTTAGTAAAGTGATTTGCTATTATTTATACATTGTTGACCAGGTTAGTCCCTCTAAACTAGTGGCCACTTTTCAGGAGAGACCTGAGGGGTTAATTTATACTACCAGGGGAAATTTGCTCAAGGCATCAATGTTCTTTGGTTTAGTAAAGTGTTTTTCTTTTATTTATCATTTGTTGACCACTTTAGTCCCTCTAAAATAGTGGCCACTTTTCAGCGGAAACCTGAGGGGGTATTTATACTACTAGGAGAAATTTATCCAAGGCATCAATGAACGTTCCATACTCTTTTCAATAGGTGCAGTCAGATCTTTCATGTCCACCTGAGCTACCACCAACTCAATGCACCTTGGTTTGCCATCTTATCTGAAGGATGACAAACTCAGGAATACAGCACATTCCTTACGCTACACTGCAGTATCAGCAATACCAAAGGCAGGTGTGCTACCGGCACAGACACTGTGCACTGGTTACTCTGATTTAGACAATGTAATTAAATAACTTTTTAGAAAGATATATATATATATATATATATATATATATATATATATATATATATATGTGTGTGTGTGTGTGTGTATGTGTGTGTGTGTGTGTGTGTGTGTGTGTGTGTGTGTGTGTGTGTGTGTGTATGTATATATATATATATATATATATATATATATATATATATGGATTCACTACAGAAGACTGAAAACCCATAATCTCAAATCCCATAAGACTGACACCCAAAATCCTGAAAACTCAAAATCCTGAGAATTTAAAATCCTGAATCCCAAAAGACTGAAAACACACAGGACACAAACACTGACTATATTCCAGTACAAGGACACAGAGAAATGAAGCTCTCCCCACACCCCCTGCTACTTAAATATATCAACTCCGAGATTACACTTCGCTACACTAACATGAGTTATGTTGTAGTATAGCAAGTTAGAAGGGAACATTACTAAGGTTACAACAGGCAGTCATGAAACATGTAATGATATGTACGCCATTTCTTTCTGTGGAGTGCAATCTCAGAGTTTATATATTTAAGTAGCAGGGAGTGTGGGGGTGCAGGGTGGATTGCCCCCTGCTCATACTTGGTGAAAAGTAATATGCTTTGTCTTGTCTATAGTCAGTGTTTGTATCCTGTGTGTTTTCAGTCTTTTGGGATTCAGGATTTTAAATTTTCAGGATTTTGGGTGTCAGTCTTATGGGATTTGAGATTGTGGGTTTTCAGTCTTCTGAAGTGAATATATATATATATATATATATATATATATATATATATATATGGTTCTACCTGACATAATCGAAACCACACAACACCGACAACCACATCACCGACACCACATATTCGACAGTCCATAAACACGAAACCAC